>NW_016192057.1:0-3486 GCF_001687245.7 Rhagoletis zephyria | reverse complement strand
TTAGTTACAATAAATGCCCTTTCTCCGCCTTACAGCGAGTGTGCTTACTTCTATATGAATATGAATGTGCTATGTACATACAATGCTCAACTTAACGAAAAATGATGTATGTATACGGAATAAGAGTACAAACTCTGAGAATACACAAATGAGTAGCTCTTCAATACTTATGACATGTCAAATATGTTAAACAGGTGTTCTCAACTGTGACCAAACAGAATCTATCTTCGAAGCATAGCCAGTTCGAAGAAAATGAAACTCATGATAAAGCGGATTCTATATTTTTAATCCGAATTCCATCATACAGTTACTACAGTTACTCTAATCTGACCTAAGCTAACCTACCTAATTGTTCAGCGTTGATACAATTAAAAAAAAAATAAAAATATTTCGTGTACAAAATCTATGGAAAATCTATTTTCCGGAATTTCCCATTCAGAAAATGTTTTGAGTTTTCCTTGGGTAGAGGCAAACATAACAAAAAAAAAACAGCTCACATAGGACAATCCATTCTTGTTTTATACATATGGGCGAATCCGAGAAATAGTCAACCAAAATCGCAAAAAATCCATGCAATTCGAATTCTCACATTATTGTGTCAAAAAAGGCATAGTACAACATATTCTTATTTCATATATCTTTTCATATTTATTTGAGAAATCTGATTTGCCACTCTTACTTTTTGAAACAGAGCTCTAATAGCATTGGTTTAAACACTTTATCTTTTAATAAAATACAACAATATCGCTTTAAAAAAAAATCATTTTTTTTTCAACCTTTAGTTTGCTTTTATATCACTTTTTGTAAACTTTACTATTTTCTCTTCAAAGTATTTTTGTAGATCGTGCTCTCCATGCATGACAATTTGCGCAAATCGGTTGACTTTGATGGTCATATCAAAATCGCTTCCTTTTTAAGTAACGTCCGAACATAAATTTCGAAGGCAAATACACCGACATTAACACAAATTCAAATTTCCATTATTTTGTTCTCATAAGTACTCCTATAAACCCTCCCTTAAACCACAAAAAATTGTTAACTTATAATGTCTTTGTCTGCAAAAAAATAAAAGAAACGTCCAAACATAACGTCCGCAACGCTAGCATTTGCCCATATATATGGAGATTTAAATTTTCGAATAGTTGGCAACCCTCTTCAAAAATATTACTTCTGGTTAAGAGTGTACTTAAATGCCTTTCATTATCTGAATGCGTTGCAATATTTTACTCGATTTATACCTATGTAAGTCACTAAAATTTTAGGCGGGTGGCAACCCTATTAAAAAATTTTATTTTTTAGCTCAGCCGGTTAAGCTTGTTTTCAGTGCTTACAGCTTTTTAAGATAAATAATTAACTTTGAACAACGTCAGTATTTTTCGCAGGTACGTGAGCTCCTCCCCTTCAAAATGAGATATCATTCATTAAATTTGATAAAATATTAAAGAAGATATCTTTTGGTAACAGAAAAATACCTTAAGTATAATAAGTATGTATATAGATTACGAAAAAAATAGTACCTTAGACTCCAATGAAAACAAATACCTTTGTTATTTTATTTATCTTCCCGATTATTTCGTGCGCACATTTTTAAATACATATCGTCGTTTAAAGTACAAAACCGCGTATAAACAAAATGCAAAACCGCGTATGTGAGGTTGCAAAAATTATTTTCTAAAGGATAAAAACACTCATATTTCAAAATGAGTATCTTTCTTATAAAGCAATTGCATTTCTGGCTAGTATATTTCAGGACGAGTGGATAAGGATTGAGCCATGAGCTTGTGTAAGCAAATCCAATTTTTGAGAGCAAATAGCAGTTACGCGGTTTCGCAGAATGACGATACGCGGTTTTGTACTTTGAACGACGATATGTATGTACTTATTTGGTATTTATTTCTTATTCTTAACTATAATTTATGTATGTATATATGTATAGAATATCATTCTTGCTTCTTCTATGAATGATTTTCTCTAAGAATAGAAAATAATTTGCTTCTGGTCAAGATGATTATGTCACTGCCACAACTTTTGACATATCTATACATTTTTATGTGTTAATTGAAGCAGAAAGAAATTTGCTTAACATATCTACTTTGTGATTGTTAAATATGGGTATGCAGGTGCATACGAACAAACATACACTCTAAGCAAAGAAGCACTGGAAGTTTGTTGCTTTACGTATTTGTTGCATCAATGAGCACTGACTGCAGATTACGCTCAAATTCAGTCAAAAATTATATTTGGGAAATTATCTTTTTTTTTTGCTTAAATGCGTTACTGTTATGTCAATTATGCCAATTTATTAGGAAATGTTTGGCAACACTTTTGTTATGATGGTTTTACTAGGTATGCACTTTTTGGTACGCCTTAAATGAAAGCTTTAAAAATTTGCACTCTTACTTTTTCGTGAACTAACAGAATAATAATTAGAATAGGGCCACCCCGTTGTGACTGGTGGGACATTTCACTCCAGAATGTGATCAATGGTGAATTTTAGCTATGCCGTCGGAACTTATACAACATCGAAAGATATTTTTTAACATAGATCGATAACTAATGTATAAAATTGCTTTAACAAAAATACTAAACGATTTGTTAGTTTTATGTACATAACTATCATTTGAATGAACGTGACTGGTGGGACACTGAAAATAACTCTATTTTACCCTTGAGCACTCAAAGATTAATTTTAGCCAAAATACTTAATTTTTTTTTTGTTATTTTATGGCCTTATAACAATTATATTCAACAATTTTTATTGGAGCTTGAGGCCGTTTTTTGGTGAAAACTTATTGTGGAAAAGCAACAATAATTTGAAAAAATTGTAGAAGTGATAGCTATTTCGGAAATCACCACATTGTTGCTTTTCCACAATAAGTTTTCATTAAAAACGGCCTCCAGCTCAATAAAAATTGTNGGAAAAGCAACAATAATTTGAAAAAATTGTAGAAGTGATAGCTATTTCGGAAATCACCACATTGTTGCTTTTCCACAATAAGTTTTCATTAAAAACGGCCTCCAGCTCAATAAAAATTGTTGAATATAGTTGTTATAAGGCAAATAAAATAATAAAAATAAAAAATAATAATAACTTAAGGAGAACACTTAAAAGTTAAACATTCTAATAATAGAAACTAGTATCGCCCCGTTGTCGAAATTCGACCACTTCACTTTTTTCACACACTTTTTCATTTTTCCAGGGAAGTGTTTTAGGTCCACCAGCACCTGTTAATCGTCTAGCTCGCTTACACATACTGTTTGGTGGAGTAATATACATTCTGTTAAATAATTTAAAAATTCATAGATGGTGAAACCAAATCGGGCACCTACCGGAAAATAAAACCTTTCGAACAAAAGAAGAATCATTCAAATTGGTTGAGAAACATAGGAGCAGTAGGGAGGAATAGATTTGTATGGGATTTCGTTAGCGTATTAATATATAGATAGTAGATGGTGAAACCAAAGCAGGTATTCATAGGCTTATAC
>NW_016192056.1:0-3486 GCF_001687245.7 Rhagoletis zephyria | reverse complement strand
ATGGGCACGAGAAAGAAGACGATGGCCGTCGTCTCGAAGCAGTACTCGAAGAGCACCCTCTTCAGTGAGCACACTCGGCTAATGCTCTGCAGGCCCTTCTTGTCCACCTTTTAGTTGGCAGGGGATTAACGAGGTCAATGCAGTAGTAGTCAGCAATGAAACAGCAGTTGAATGTTTGGGTGTGTATGTCGGGTGGGTGATCCGGGGATTGGGATACCAAAGGGGAAAAAGAGGGAGAGATAGAACGAGATAAAGCGATAAAAGGAATTTAGCATTTAGTGTTTAGTAGTTTTAATGGTAGTGGTGGTGTCCGTGNGAGGGAGAGATAGAACGAGATAAAGCGATAAAAGGAATTTAGCATTTAGTGTTTAGTAGTTTTAATGGTAGTGGTGGTGTCCGTGCACGGTAGTCTGCACGGACAATTAATTAATTTGACTGTTACTGCTTCTGCTTTTGCTGTTGTTACTCTATCTAGCGACNTTAACGAGGTCAATGCAGTAGTAGTCAGCAATGAAACAGCAGTTGAATGTTTGGGTGTGTATGTCGGGTGGGTGATCCGGGGATTGGGATACCAAAGGGGAAAAAGAGGGAGAGATAGAACGAGATAAAGCGATAAAAGGAATTTAGCATTTAGTGTTTAGTAGTTTTAATGGTAGTGGTGGTGTCCGTGCACGGTAGTCTGCACGGACAATTAATTAATTTGACTGTTACTGCTTCTGTTTTTGCCGTTGTTATTCTATCTAGCGAAACTAATTTGACTCTGCTGTTTTTGCCGCTGTGTTCTTTAGTACTGCAAAAACCAAAAGAAAAAAGAAAAAAAAGAAAAATACGAGGCAGCAGCTGTCCAGCAGCAATCAAAAGCGGAACTGCGGACAAATGAAAAAGTCTCTGAAAGTGAAACACGGCTAGCATTTGTCGCAGTGCTCTTGTGGTCGCTGCTTCTGCTTCACTGTCGCACTCTCTTTAGCAGTTTTTATGTGTAAATGGAAGTAAATGGCAAATGCGTGTGCACCACTCTCTCTCTCTCTCTCTCGTTTTTTCACCCCTCACAGTATTGCTCTGGTATTTNTCTGCTGTTTTTGCCGCTGTGTTCTTTAGTACTGCAAAAACCAAAAGAAAGAAAAAGAAAAATACGAGGCAGCAGCTGTCCAGCAACAGCAATCAAAAGCGGAACTGCGGACAAATGAAAAAGTCTTTGAAAGTGAAGCACACGGCTAGCATTTGTCGCAGTGTTCTTGTGGTCGCTGCTGCTGTTTCACTGTCGCACTCTCTTTAGCTGTTTTTATGTGTAAATGGAAGTAAATGGCAAATGCGTGTGCACCACTCTCTTTCTTTCCCCTCACAGTATTGCTCTGGTATTTTTGTGGTCATTTGCCTGTTATGTTGTTTTTGCAGTTATTTTTGGCGTGAAAAAAGAGGGTTCTCGCTCTCTTTCGAGGCCAGGCAGTGCACATTCTTTAGCGTCAGTTTGTTCAGTGCATTTCAAAGCAGCCGTCGTCATTAGCTAAATAATATGTCTTTTGCTCTCTAAACAACACACTCGCCGGCTCGCATCCCAATTGCCAATTTTGTCTCCGGCCCCCTCTTCTCCGCTCTTGTCGCACTCTTGTCATTAATATAATTAAACATCATCAGTGATAGTGGTGGTGGTGGTGATGGTGGTTGTCCACAAACTTCCTCCTCCGCTGGCATCTGGTCAGCAGTGGCCGTCATTGGTGTGATGGTCACATGTGGGACCACAACGGNTCGCACTCTTGTCATTAATATAATTAAACATCATCAGTGATAGTGGTGGTTGTCCACAAGCTTCCTCCTCCGCTGGCATCTGGTCAGCAGTGGCCGTCATTGGTGTGATGGTCACATGTGGGACCACAACGGGGGGACAGTTGTGTCCTCGCTTTTAGATGCATTAAAGTCATTTGAAAAGTTGAAGACGAAAAGCAGCGGCGGCAGTGCAAGTTAACAAAATAACACGATTAGAGAAAGACTACTACGGGCGCCAATCATTGCCGGCTGCCATTCATTCAGTTCTTTCTCTGCTTTTGCATTTTTACATTACCCATTACCTTTCTCAGCATTGCCGATATCTATTTCAATAATGCTAATGCTAATGTGAAGATCGACATCTTTTTTCTTTTTCCCTTTTTATTCCGTCTTCTCTTCTTTTCTCTTCAATTCAATTTAATTCAAAAGCAAGCAAACCAAATGCTTGTTAAATTGCATGCGCAAATATATATTTTACAGCAAAAAAGTTTACTTTGGTAGACAACAAAAAAACTTGAATGTGAAAAGGGTGGTAAGTGAGAAATGAGAAGGAGTGCATTGAGTGCGAGGTTTGTGTGTGCATTGCCTTGTACAAATTGTGTCCTCTCTTTTCTTGACTGCCTTCTTTTTCTATTCTTTTCTGTTGCTGCACTTTAAACGCGTTAACGCCAAACGACCATTTGCGCGGGAGGGAAAAAAGTAGTAGAACAGGATTTGCCTGCAGAAGCTACAAAAAGCCATTGAAACAATTTACAATTGCACTGATGCAGTGGTCCCTTTCTTTTTCCCTCTTTTTCCCTTTCTACCCTCCCTCGTTGGCCCCTAATCTCTCCGGGCAATTTGTATTTGCATACAAATAGAGATTAGACGGTGGTTGGCATTTCGCACCAATGGCTGTCCACTGACTGACTGGCTGATTTCAGTTAGCTTGCCTGCCTGGCCGCATTAGTTAGTTCACGCGGTAGCCGCTATATATAAAGTTGAAAATCTAAACCAATAAATTCTAACCCGCACACACGACTTTGCCACTAGTGAGCAATAGAATCGGCTGCTGCTGCCCTGCAAGTCCTTTCTTTCCTTGCCCGTGCACTGAGCAAATCTAAATTGTATATCTACTGCTACTACTACTACTACAACAGCAGCAACCACTACAATCATCATCAGTGTAATAGCATCATCGGTGGTGGTGGTGGTGATGCTACCCTGCCACTGTCACTTCCGGTCTTGGTACTACAGCTTCAACTACTGCTTTGCCATTTGCCACGAGGCACTGAAAGTAGATGTTGTAGTATTTGCTGTTGTCGTTGTTGTTGTTGCTCCTGTTCTTGTAGTAATCTTTCACTCACTCACTCACTCGCTCGCTCACTACACAAAGCTTTTAAAATTAGCTTTAGTTTGTTGTACTAGAAGTTGACTGACTGACTAACTGAAAAAAAGAAAACGAAAAGGAAAATTTCACTTACGCTGACGATGCCGAATTGGAACGCTAAAGGTAGCGCTGAGGGTTGTGTTGATGGCAACGGTGATGATGGTGATGATGATGATGGAGAATGTAAAAAGAAGAAAAAGAAAGAAAATAAAATGTCGGCGTTGTAGTAGCATCCTCGTCTACTCATGTGGATAAACAGAAGCAGCAGCACTTTACAGCAGCTTAGAGTGCAGGAGAAGGAGATATGCTGATGTGCTGCTGATGCTGATGTTTTACATCGCTACACTTTTTTT
>NW_016192055.1:0-3486 GCF_001687245.7 Rhagoletis zephyria | reverse complement strand
TCAAGTGCAATGCTTGCGACGGGTGGAGTCACCTCAGAGTCTGCTCTGGCCTACGGACTCATCGGCAGTGGACCACATCACTTGTGGCGCCCTGCTGCTCAAACAGAGCAGCCTCCACGGTTAACCTAAGCAGCTCAACACAAACACCACAGCACCACAACACAACCACGACAGACCACACAACAGAAACAACCGCATCACCACCGCCGCCACCAACAACTCCTGGTTTCTCCCACAATCTGCACGGTATGTCAGACAAGGATATTCCGTACGTGACATCAGTCAAGTGCAACACCTGCCTTGGCTGGTATCATTTTAGGGCATGTTGAGGTCTGCGCACCACGCGAGATTGGAGGAGGAACTTCGAGAGCCCGTTGCACTGCTCGGCCGCAAACCTCAATTACAACGGCACCCGCTATCACCACAGGGCGGCATCCTCCACAGCGGCGCAGACAGCGGCAAGGCAACATACATCCCTCACACCCCACATAACAACACGCCCTATGCTGACTTTTGCATTAGACCATCTGCCCATAGTCATCTCGATAGATATACCAACCGACTTTTCTTCCGCGGAACACCGAACCTATATCACTTTTATAAAGCTGATTGGAAAGGCTTCGCGGAATTTCCTGAGAGCACCTTCGCTGCGCTTCCCACACTAACCGACGTCCACCATGGTGAACATAAGATCCGCAGAGTTGTTACTGCTGCTGTAGCTCGCTTCGTACCGTNCTTCGCGGAATTTCCTGAGAGCACCTTCGCTGCGCTTCCCACACTAACCGACGTCCACCATGGTGAACATAAGATCCGCAGAGTTGTTACTGCTGCTGTAGCTCGCTTCGTACCGTCTTCGTACAACACGGAGATACGGCAGCTTGTGAACGTACATAAGCAGAAAATGTGGGAAGAGCATCTGAAGACTTTTAACTTCGCCTCTGGTGTGAGTAAGCGTCCATGCTTCATCGGACCCGGAGCGATTCGTGAGCTATTTTAGACGGAAATTCATACTGCATCCTCCGGCGGACAAATCCAAGCGTCGAGTGACCAGAAGGCTGCACAAACTGCCAACAACCTGTACCCCCCTTGCTATCACTATCGGTGAAGTTCAGGTAGTCATCATGCTGACGATTGTTAGATAATGGCGGCTGGGAATAGAATTGATGACTTGTGTTCGAAAGTAAACANTCAGAAGGCTGCACAAACTGCCAACAACCTGTACCCCCCTTGCTATCACTATCGGTGAAGTTCAGGTAGTCATCATGCTGACGATTGTTAGATAATGGCGGCTGGGAATGGAATTGATAACTTGTGTTCGAAAGTAAACAGGTATCCGTTATTCTCGCTTCTTCACTGCTAGGAGTCTAACCCTCTCCCCTACAAAATCCTCTGCGACCTTGTTCACCATCTAGACGAAGGAGGTCAGACTACCGCTGGCAATTCACGTTGTTGATACACCAATTCCGACGGTGAACAACTCCAAAATATGAGTAAGAAAGGTTCTGCTCTTCAGTCCTTTCAACCTAAACTAATAATTGTTACATTACAAACCGTTTTTGCATAGCAAAACTATTTTGGTATTGGTCAACGCAATAGTTCTTATAAGGCGACACGATGCAAGCCAGGCATTTGCTGGTACAAAATAAAAATCTGTGAAAAATTTACTTTGGCTTATATTTTAACTTTTTTAACACTTAAATATTCGCATTTTTTTAGTTTTTTTTTCGGATTTGAGTAGTGCTCTTGCCGCCATAGTCGAGTACTTAGATGTGCCTACTGCCAGATGAAAAAAAGGTTTTTCAAATAGAGGACGCAGCTCGAAAGAGAATGGCAAACCGCCGATTGTACTTCTGCTATAAAAAAGCTTCTTCGAAGACGAAGTTATCGCTTAAAATGGAAAATGCTTTGAAAACTTCGAAAAGTTCAAAGTGAAAAAAAACGTTTATTCGGTATTCGAAAACTCGCCTATATATATCCAAAAAAACACGGTGTAAATTGGTTAAAAAAAAACAGATTCAATTCCTTGTTTTCTTTCAAATATTACTTAGAAAACGCCCCAAATACTTCAAATTTTGGCCGATCTTACAATGCACATACTCATACTCCTCTGTGCGGTGCGTTGTAAACAATATTACGCAAACCTTAAAACGGGATTATGATTGAAGAGTTACATGAACAAAAAACTTTTTAACAAAATATGTTTTCAGTTGCCTAGAAGACGGTGAAGTGGAATAACCTCACACTTCCTCCTAAGGCGCCCAGTTTTCGAGAGGCTAAGGTTGAAATACTTTGGCTCGCGCATTCTTAATAGTCCCGAGGAGTTCTGGGCATTGAGATTACCAAGTTCGTAATTTTGTAATCCGCTCGAGACTTTTCACCGATTAAGTATTGGGTGCCGTTCAGAATATGGTATCACAAAGACAATCTCTTAATTGCCTAAGTGAGTCCCTTACTTCTGTGACTGCTAATTAACCTAACCTATGTGGTTATGTGTGCAAATCGCAGCGTTATTTCTTTCTGAAATAAAAACAATAATACCCAAAATTTCTGGAATTAGGTCTGTAACCGCTGAGAAGTTATTCATCTATATGCATATGTTCATACATTCTTATAATGTACACTCAACGGTGTATATTCGAAATGATACGCGAGGAATTACATATACTTGTACATATTTGCAAGCTTAAATAGAAATACGGGTAAATGTTGTGCAATGTCCCACTCTCCCCAACGCTAACTAGTTATTTCTATGCCCCAGAGTATGTGCGACTATGATTAATTACTTTAGCATAAATTTACATACAGAAATTCGTAGTCACAATGTCTGCCGCAAAGGCCATGTCAGTAGCAAGGGATGAAAGAGGAAGGTCGGAAATGAGAGCCAGTTGGTGGTGGTAGTTCTTAAAATAAGAGGGTTGATTTTGTTCTTGTATGAATAGCGGATTCATTAAATTTTCTAAGCTTTCTTTTAGTTTGATTTGTTTTAGATTGTAGTGTTGCACATATATACATATATCGCATGTTTAATAATATAACGAAGTATTTCAAAACTTAAATTTTGTGGGAAAACACAATCAAAGTTTTATCAGTTCATACAGTTGGTATACAAAAGGACAGATGGAAAGACACATATCTGCGCCATATTTGGGAAGTTTGATTATCTGTTAGACTGAACATATTCTACTTATCAAGCCTATTAAATGCATAATGAAATCTTCAAAAACGTAAATTTTGAGTTACATCTCAATATTATTAAACGAGCGATATATTGAAAATGAGAACAACATTTACATATATACATATACGTATGTACATAGGAAGGAAGTGGTAAAATGCAAGCGCACAAACGGCAAATTTTTTGCGCTACTTCTGTTGACTGTTGATTCTGCTGCAAGTTGGCGTTCATTCAAATATACTTGTGTATGTATGTACATATGTATTTATATACATACATTTTTTTTTTTTTTTTTTTTAAATTTTTTTTTT
>NW_016192054.1:0-3486 GCF_001687245.7 Rhagoletis zephyria | reverse complement strand
CGTCAAACCTGTGCATAACTAACTTGTCAATGGACTTTTATATGCTGCCGTACATACATACGTACATACATACATATGTATCTACAAAAGCATTTGTAAAACCTCATACCTATACTCCTTGCACGCCAGTTGTCTAGTAGCGCTGTGCGTCCATAAAACTTTACAAAATCAAAAAAACAAAATACTCTTTCCTACTGTAGCTGCAATCATCCAACTTGGATTTCATGTCTGCTGCAATTTTGTTGATTTTTTTATGGCTGGCTACTGCTACTATCTCTTCCCAATCTACAAGTCTTTACCTTCATTGGTCAGTGCTTGGCAACTGCTCAGTTTTATTAATTCACGTACATATCTGCTAGATATCAATTGAGTTTATTATCATACGCGACTTGATGCTGCGATGATTCAACAAGCAGTAGCGATGTTCAATAACATCATTCTGGATTGCTTGTGCAGTGAAGCCAGTGGAAGGCGATAGGTAGTTCGCTCACACCACTCCAAACTAGTTTATCGACGACGCTGTTCTATTGACGGCTAGGCTAGTGTGTGGTGGCCCTCATGCAGAGTCCATTCCATTTAATTGGATCGAGGTTGATTCCGACCATTTACCCAGAAATTGAACCAGAATAGTTTTTTCTAAAGAAGCTTTGTAGTCTGCAGATCTTCATCGAACTTAAGTCCGATAGAAGCTCGAAATATTATGATGAAGACACCTCCGCCTGAGCACAGCCAGAACCAGACACTTCGAAAGAAAGTGTTAGATGCTATCGATCTGTACGAGAGACTCATGTCTTGTTGACTATTTCGACCGTTTTTTCTCAATCGCTTGCTTCAATCACACCAGTAGAGCGCCCGTCGATCGTCTGACCACATTTCTGCAGCCCATGACGCACATTTCCCTTCTGGCCCCACCAAAGGCAGAGGAATATCTTGCTGCCATTGATATTTGGCTTTGGCCGGACAATCGGTCCAGGTACACTGTGCTTAACATACGCCTTCTGGCGCTTCGGATTGTCATTATGAACTAAATTTTTTCATCGCCGTTGACAATACAATGCAAAAATCACTTCGCTTTGTACCTTTGCAGGAGCGGTTGTGAAACAGTGATACTCCGTTCGATAGGTCTTGGTTTGAGTTCGTGAGGCTCCCACTTTCCGATTTTCTGGACCGTACGAATGGCCTTGTAGCGCGATGAAATGCCTTGTTGTGTCAAGCCTAAGATTTCTGCGGGTTCTTTTTAGTTTTGGCATGGGTCTTTGTCCAAAATTGCATCCAATTTGGCGCGTAAAAATGTTGGAGGCCTTCCTTCGCGCTCTTTGTGGCTTAGGCCAAAATCAGCATTTTTGAAACGTCGGAACCAGTAAACACTGGTTTTAGTTGAAGCAACATGCTCTCCGTAAGCCTCACACAGCGCTCGATGACTTTCTGCTGCACTTAGCGTCAGATGGAAGCAACATAACAAAGTTTTACCGCGATTAAAGTTTTGGAGGGATGCAAAAACGCTTACATACTTAGTCGTGGCACGCAAAAAAATGTGGTTCATACTTTGATGATATGACACATTGAATAACTCAGTGAGCGGGGATGTATTTATATAAAAAAATGTGTAATAACATGAGGTTAGGCACTGTGGCCAATGGTAGAGATCACGTACTGTGTCGGCATTATTGTAAGTCATGCAGAGTATGCAAGAAACTTCGGAAGAATTGTCCGAAGGATGCATCAGACTAGGCTCTGCATACTTTGAAGCGCCACCAAATGATAACTTAAAAAAGTTTTATTACACGCCAGTTGAGAAGCGCATGTGCAAAAATTTCATAAATTATACAAAGGAAATGTTTGCCCATGCAGCAGTCCATAGCATGCATTTAGGCGCCCGGTGTTACCAGTCGCGCCTAAACACACATGCTGTAAAATGTGAATAAATGAAGACGCCTTAACATGAAGTTGGCTGCAACATTATCCGGTATGCCCGACACCTTCTTACATGGTCAACACCAGACAACGTCCCCAGGAACCTTCTTTACTTAGATGGCGGGCGATATGTGTAATTGGTTGTTGACCACATTTCGTTGACAGGGTATCTCGGTATAGTGTTGGGGGCTATTTTAATAGATTCTAGGGTTCAACACTGCTGACGTTTTCTGTTTACAATTCTTTAAAACTTACTTGTTCAGCCATACGAAGAGAGTCGCAAATTCGGGTTATTTTAGGCCATCCGAATTTTATAAAAATTTAAACCATGTGTTAAGGGTTAAAATTTGGGGTTTACCGAAATATGTTGTACAATACTTTTGCTGGTACAGACTATTGGTCGTCATAGTACGCTTCACAGAAAATTTAAGAGTCCAAAACGCGACTTTATGTAAAAAAGCGAGTTCTCCAATGCAAACTATGTAGAACTTTTGTGTTGTACCTATCCACATTTATGTATTCGCATCTATGCAGTTATGTCTGTACATAACTATAAACTTTAACATTTATGCTTTAGCACACATTTTGTTGCCAATGTTGCACCATTTAAGGCGCCTATTAAACCATATTTCGGCTCTACAAATACACGCACAGAAACAGCTGCTACCGTTACAATATGGACTTATGTATGTATGTATATGTATGTTGCTGCCAGCAGCACTTCCGTTGCCTAAGTACCGTACCACCCTCCCTCTACTCCTCTTCTTCAGCTCCCCTGCATTACCATTAAAACGAATTTAAATTGCTACGTGACTGGAATTTCGACAACTTTTAATTGCACCGAACGAACGAACAAACGGTGTGAACTAATAAATTAAGTTTTTATTTGTAGGCATAAAAAGAAGATTTTTGCATAGAAGAAAAAAAGTGGAGAGAATAACTGAAGAAAAAATAATGCACCCAATGAATAGTAAAGGACGTGAGCAAGGCGCAAATTGTGCACAAGAAAAAATTTACGAAAAAAGCAAAAATGTTGAAAAAAATAAATAAAAGAACAAATTGAGATAAAATTAAAGCACAATAAAAAGCCGCCATGGGTACTGGGACGGTAGAGAGAAATAAAAATAAATAAAAACCCGACTGCCGGTTGTGGCAGGTTGTCGCCGCATACGAGTTTCTGTATTGGCAATAACGCGCGCCGCGGCGGCAACCTCCACAGCGGCGCTAAAACGCATTTGCGTGTACGGCAATAGCATTCAAGCAAGCCGCAGCGTTGACGAGCACCTTTGAGCGCACCTACATACATAATACTCGTAGAATGTGGCATCAGCGGCGCGGTGTGGCGACGCGCTGCGCATGTTCATAACTTAATTGGAATTTATTTAAGAGACGTGCGCGCCAACAACAAACTGCCGCGGCGGCGCTACAAACTGGCTGGTGTGTGAGTGTAGTGCCTGCCGTACGGAAAATCGTTGAGGTGTAGTGCGTGGTAGCGCCTGTCAAGTGCTTGTAATTGCGCGTACGCTCCAGCCACGCACTCGCGCTCTAGTCAAGCGTACGAAAAGAATGTTG
>NW_016192053.1:0-3487 GCF_001687245.7 Rhagoletis zephyria | reverse complement strand
TTAAGATACGAAAAGCAATTTTATAATCTGCACAGGAATTCACGTATACCAGTAAACGATTTCAGGGGATTAATTTTCAATGTGAAAAAATACTTGCCATGTACATTTTATTTGGAAATGCACGAGCACGAGAATTTCTAGAACACATTTTCTGAAAAACCAAAAGATGAAAAAAGTATTAAAGGTAGTATTTCTTAACTCTCAAATAAATAAATCATCGAACAGAAAAAGCCATTTAGCTAAGAAATTAATTATTTGAACAAGAATGTACGTACATGCATGTACATTAGAGTGGTTCAAAAGTACACAGCAAAAACAAATTTTTGGAATTTTTCTGCTGCAACCTTCTGGAATTAAAGGAAATGTAAAAAAGGAGCCCAAGTTTTTTTTGAAATCGTTTCATATTTAATTGTGCCGCTTGGACCATCAAAGATCAAAAACTGTACGGACATGGCTTTTCTCCCAATTTCACGGCTGCAATCAGCTGTGCTACGTTAACGGCTAAGCATCTAGTATGGTGAAATGAGCGAAACATCGTGCATGTCCGTGACTTGTATTGTTTTTGATCTCAACAACGAAAAACTGATTTGGGACTTCAACGGTTATCAAACTCACCGATTCAATTATTAAAGAGTGAAAAAGGGCTCCCACTGCAACACCTCGAATGAGTGTTTCCGAAGCGTACTTCGAATGAGTGCTTCCGGAGCACTCCAATTATGGAGTGCAAAAGGAGTCTAAGTGTTTTTTGTTATCTTGTTTTTTTTTCTGTTTTTTATCCAGTCTGTAAGAAGAAACTTCAATCAAGAACAGTCAAGGGAGTTTACAACAGACCCCGGGTAGACATTGTTGAAAGCACCCTCAATATCGAGAAAAACTCCGAGCTTGTATTCCTCTAAGGCCAATCTTTTTCAATCGTCCATACGATTTCGACGAGTGCGGTATCCACGGATTTTCCCTTGGAATATGCATACAAGTTCGGGTAGAGGTTGTCAGTTTTTATATTCCGTCGAACATATTTGTCGATGTGTTTCTCTAGAGTTTTAAGAAAGAATGAAGTGAGGTTTATAAGCCTGAAATCCCTCGGTTTCACATGAGTGGCCTTGCNTCGGGTAGACATTGTTGAAAGCACCCTCAATATCGAGAAAAACACCGAGCTTGTATTCCTCTAAGGCCAATCCTTTTTCAATCGTCCATACGATTTCGACGAGTGCGGTATCCACGGATTTTCCCTTGGATTATGCATACAAGTTCGGGTAGAGGTTGTCAGTTTTTATATTCCGTCGAACATATTTGTCGATGTGTTTCTCTAGAGTTTTAAGAAAGAATGGAGTGAGGTTTATAAGCCTGAAATCCCTCGGTTTCACATGAGTGGCCTTGCCTCCTTTGATAGGAATACAGCTTTTGCTTTTGTCCACTCATGTGGTATGAGAGTCAGGGTTAGGCAGGCTGTAAAAATCTTAGAAAGCAGTATGTCCTTATCTTCCTGTAGTTGATCGGGAAAGATTCCGTCGGGGCCCGCAGATTTGTAGGGCTAAATGGACATTAAAGCCCATTCCACCCTCTCCTCACTTACGACGTCCCTAACGGTATCACCCAGAGACAAGTGGGTCCTAGGACCGGGCGAAAAGAAGGAGGTGTCGTCCGAGCAGCCCAGGAAGTGAGTGCTCATAAGGACCTCCACCATTTCGTTACATGATGTCGTCCAGTCACCGTTAGGCTTCTGGATAGAGTTCATGCCCGAAGAGGATTTCGAGAGAACTTTCCTCAGCCTGTTGGCTTCGGAGGTCCCTTCTATGGTGTTACAGAAGTTTTGCCAAGATTCGCGTTTCGCCCTCTTTATGGAGTTCTTGAAAACTTTGAGTGCGTCTTTGTAGGGTTGCCAAACACCTTTCCGCTTAGCATGATTGAAGAGTCTCCTTCTGTATTTTCTCAGTGCTGAAATTTTAGAATTCCGCCACTGGTATTCCTTTTTGCCCTTCGGTAGGGTGCTTTCACTATTTCATAAAGTTTTGACGATGAGTCCAGCTCACCGAGAGAATCACCCTTCATATTCGTGAGACTCGCTGCATCAGGTCTTATCGTGAGAAGCGTATCTGCATAGAGAGGCTGACAGCGTATTTCTATACTTTACCCAGTCGGTTCGCTTTCTGTTCCTGTATGCTGTTAAAAAAGCAGGGTCAAAATTGAGTTTGAAACTAATGTAGAGGTGGTCAGAAAAATAGTGTTCGGACAAACCGCTCGATACAAGGGTGATGTCCAGAACACCCCTTCTAACGAAAGTCACAAGGGTGGGATCGTTACCACGGTTACATACAGTAAGATTATATAAACAAATAAAGTCAAGTAAACACTCACCTTGGGAGTTGGTGTCGCTTGTGCCCCAGATCCTGTTATGTGAATTAGAGTCCGCCCCCATTATGACCGGGAGCTTTCTGCGGTTTGCTAGGTTGTTGCGAGCCAGATCACGCCCTCCTTCAGTTGGACGCTGATGCAGACAGTATCCTCTTCGCTGTATTGGGAGAGTAAAAAATGAGAATATACTTTTTTAATTAGAATACAAGCTCTGATCCTAAATACCTATTACTGGAGCTGTTACCACCTGGTAGCCATCGGAGTTCAGTCCGTAAACTTTGTTTCTGACGATCCAAGGCTCTTGAATTAGAATAAAGTCCTCAGCTTTATCGCTGAGGCGAAGAAGGAGAGCAACCGAGGCTGCCTTGGAGTGGTGAAGATTAATTTATAGGATCTGCACCATCCTGTGAATCGGTTATGTCAATTGTTTCTAGCTCCATCCGCTCGCTTGCGCCAATTATTGTGATGCCATTGTTATTCTCCTCCGGTTCGAATATCAGAAGCTGGTCCTCGTCCAGCGTTGCCCACCGGCTGTAGGCCGACCATACGTAGGCCGATACTGAGCCCGTGCCGCTCTCAGTATCTGTCGCGGTATCGGATACACTCGTTGGTGGGTCCACATGGTGATTCCTGTGTACCCCGCACTGCCTTCCACCGATGCCGACTCGGGGGGCACAAGTCCACTCGAGGCGTTGTCTGTTTCGTTGGCCCCTTCGTCGAGAAGGATGTCTGAAGGAGCATGTCCGCTTGAGGCATTGCTCGTCTCCTCCCCTTGCTAATCCACTCTCTGGAGGANCTTGTTTCTGACGATCCAAGGCTCTTGAATTAGAATAAAGTCCTCAGCTTTATCGCTGAGGCGAAGAAGGAGAGCAACCGAGGCTGCCTTGGGGTGCTGGAGATTAATTTATAGGATCTGCACCATCCTGAGAATCGGTTATGCCAATTGTTTCTAGCTCCCTCCGCTCGCTTGCGCCAATTATTGTGATGCCATTGTTTTTCTCCTCCGGTTCGAATATCAGAAGCTGGTCCTCGTCCAGCGTTGCCCACCGGCTGTAGGCCGACCATACGTAGGCCGATACTGAGCCTGTGCCGCTCTCAGTATCTGTCGCGGTATCGGATACACTCGTTGGTGGGT
>NW_016192051.1:0-3487 GCF_001687245.7 Rhagoletis zephyria | reverse complement strand
CTAACGAAACTTCTACAAAACATAACTGGACTACACACTAATTAATTAAAATGGTGTAGTAATTTAATTTTTTAAATTTAAGTAAAACATGAATTCCCCAGGGAATAACCGAGTAGACAAAAAATATATAACGATAGAAATGGCACATACATACATATATGAAAGAATGCCCACAGGCGACGCACTATAGGCATAACACGAGTTTTTTTTTCAAAATCGTAGATCTTCGCTTAGAAAAGAGATAATGGAATGCAGTATACACTTCAGTTTTTACACATTGAATATATCTGCATATTTATATATTCACGCGTATCTATTTACATTTATTTATGTCAAAGTCTACAAAATCTTATTACTTATAAAATCNACGCGTATCTATTTACATTTATTTATGTCAAAGTCTACAAAATCTTATTACTTATAAAATCATTTTTAATCTTCGTTGCTTAACACACATTTTTTCAATTACTTCTTGTGTTGTAATCGTCATCATTATGTACCGCTAACATCGTTAAACCATTCAGCCGCTCCTTAATTGTATAAAAAGAAGGGACAAATAAGAAAGCATATTCAACAATTGAGTAGTCCACTTGCAAAGTGCGCTATGTAAATTTTTTTTATATTTTTAGTTTTTGGTGGGTTTAATTTATAAATATAAAATTTGCAAATCTACCATACTGCAATTTTATTTTTTTAATGGTATTAGGCTCTTATTTAAACTCTTATTTAAAACTACAATCAACTACAAACGATTCTGGGCCTGAATTCATTAAAATTGAAGCTGTAGTTGTAAAAAGAATGTAAAACTACAATTAACTACAAACGATTCTGGACCAGAATTCATTAAAATTTAGGCGGTAGCTGCAAAAAGCTTCATATGAATTTAAAAAAAAAACGCATTACGCACTTATTTTTCAACTAAAAAAAAAATTTTAAGCTACAATCAACTACAAAAGACTCTGGACCTGAATTCATTAAAATTGAAGCTGTAGCTGTAAAAAGCTTCATATAAATTAAAAAAAAAACGCATTACGCACTTATTTTTCAACTAAAAAAAAATTTTAAAACTACAATCAACTACAAACGATTCTGGACCAGAATTCATTAAAATTTAGGCGGTAGCTGCAAAAAGCTTCATATGAATTTAAAAAAAAAACGCATTACGCACTTATTTTTCAACTAAAAAAAAAATTTTAAGCTACAATCAACTACAAAAGACTCTGGACCTGAATTCATTAAAATTGAAGCTGTAGCTGTAAAAAGCTTCATATAAATTTTTCAAAAAACGTATTAAGCATTTATTTTCAACTAAAAAAACTTAAAACTACAATCAACTACAAACGATTCTGGACCTGAATTCATTAAAATTTAAGCTGCAGTTGTAAAAAGCTTCATATAAATTAACAAAAAAACGCATTACGCACTTATTTTTGAACTAAAAAAAGGTTAAAACTACAATCAACTACTAACGATTTTGGACCAGAATTCATTATAATTTAAGCAGTAGCTGTAAAAAGCTTCATATAAATTTTTCAAAAAACGCATTACGCACTTATTTTTCAACTAAAAAAAAAAAGTTTAAAACTACAATCAACTATAAACGATTCTGGACCAGAATTCATTAAAATTTAGGCGGTAGCTGTGAAAAGTTTCATATAAATTTTTTTTAAAACCCATTACGCACTTATTTTTCAACTTAAAAAAAATGTAAAACTACAGTCAACTACAAACGATTCTGGACCTGAATTCATTAAAATTTAAGCGGTAGCTGTAAAAAGTTTCATATAAATTTTTTTTAAAAACCCATTACGCACTAATTTTTCAACTAGAAAATAAAATTTTGAAACTACAATCAACTACAAACGATTCTGGACCAGAATTCATTAAAATTTAAGCGGTAGCTGTAAAAAGTTTCATATAAATTTTTTTTAAAAACCCATTACGCACTAATTTTTCAACTAGAAAATAAAATTTTGAAACTACAATCAACTACAAACGATTCTGGACCAGAATTCATTAAAATTTAAGCGGTAGCTGTAAAAAGCTTCATATAAATTTTTAAAAAAACGCATTACACTCTTATTTTTCAACTAAAAAAAATAAATTCTAACTACAAACGATTCTGGACCAGAATTCATTAAAATTTAAGCGGTAGCTGTAAAAAGCTTCATATAAATTTTTTAAAAAACGCATTACGCACTTATTTTTCAACTAAAAAAAATAAATTCTAACTACAAACGATTCTGAACCAGAATTCATTAAAATTTAGGAGGTAGTTGTAAAAAGCTTCATATGAATTTTTAAAAAAACGCATTACGCACTTATTTTTCAACTAAAAAAAAAATTAAAACTACAATCAACTACAAACGATTCTGGACCTGAATTCATTAAAATTTAAGCGGTAGCTCTAAAAAGCATCACATAAATTTTTTTAAAAACGCATTACGCACTTATTTTTCACTAAAAAAAATGTTAAACCTACAATCAACTACAAACGATTCTGGACCAGAATTCATTAAAATTTAGGCGGTGGCTGTAAAAAGCTTCATATAAATTAATAAAAAAACGCGCTACGCACTTATTTTTCAACTTAAAAAAAAATTTTAAAACTACAATCAACAACAAACGATTCTGGACCTGAATTCACTAAAATTGAAGCTGTAGTTGTAAAAAGCTTCATATAGATTTTTTAAAAAACCCATTACGCACTTATTTTTCAACTAAAAAAAAAATAAAAAATTTTAAACTACTATCAACTACAAACGAATCTGGACCAGAATTCATTAAAATTTAGGCGGTAGCTGTAAAAAGCTTGAAAAATTCAACTAAGCATAAGAAAGAATATTCAACAATTGAGTAGTCCACTTGCAAAGTGCGCTATGTAAATTTTTTTTATATCTTTAGTTTTTGGTGGGTTTCATGTCCACTAACAGCAGAATGAAACATTTTTCAATATTCTGAAAAAAATAGCATGAAATGTTAACTACTCTTGCAAAAGTCGCTATAATACTTATTTATACACTTTCAAATGTCTCCTCTTCGTATGAACTTAGAAAACTGCAAGAAAACGTGGTAGTTTCGGTGCCTAGTGGAAGAGGTCGCAAAAAAGAAGCAAACCAATCTTCCTAGAGGAGAGAACGCGAAAGGCCAAAAAAAGCTAGCTATGTAAAAGTTACTGTTTCAAAACTTGCAATATTAAATTTTTAAATATAAAATTTGCAAATCTACTGCAATTTTATTTTTTTTAATGGTATTAGGCTCTTATTTAAACTCTTATTTAAAACTACAATCAACTACAAACGATTCTGGACCTGAATTCATTAAAATTGAAGCTATAGTTGTAAAAAGCTTCATATAATTTTTTAAAAAAAACTCATTACGCACTTATTTTTCAACTAAAAAAAAAATTTACAACTACAATCAACTACAAACGATTCTGGACCAGAATTCATTAAAATTTAGGCGGTAGCTGTAAAATGCTTCATAT
>NW_016192049.1:0-3487 GCF_001687245.7 Rhagoletis zephyria | reverse complement strand
CTAACGTTGATAATTTTCTTGAATTCACTGCCGCTGCTGCATGCTGCATTTCCTTGCATAGGAGAGTCATATGCAAATATGTTTACATATATGAGGACATACATACATATGTACATGTACAGAACAAAGCAATTCGCGCATAAAGATGGCTCAT
Source organism: Rhagoletis zephyria (assembly GCF_001687245.7). Lineage (NCBI taxonomy): Eukaryota > Metazoa > Arthropoda > Insecta > Diptera > Tephritidae > Rhagoletis > Rhagoletis zephyria. Next base: position 3,333 of record NW_016192049.1, on the reverse strand, counting down.
AATTGCGGCAACCCTTGCCAAGCAACCTTCAGCTAGCTGTCAACAATATGTACAGCAACGCGTTCGCTGGAAAAGTGTATACGAGTAAGTAGTGATTTTCAGCCTGGCCAGGCCGAGTATGCAGATTCACTCGACTGGTAGGCACAAAGAAGTTCGTCGGGAGAAAAAAATCTCAAAAGCAAAGAAAAATGCTTCTTAAGCAAAATATTTCGCGCTCTTATGGCACGACACGCTTGTGTGTGCATTTGCAGATGCATACATATAGGTATTGATGTTTGTGTTTATTAAAAAAAAAAAAAAAAAAAAATTACACAACTGAAGTAGGCAACTTTGATATATTCACAAGAATTAAGAAAACAAAAAAAAAGCTAAGAATCTCATCAAGTTCATTAAAAGCGCATAGCAGCGTGTAACACTTCACTTCACTTCACTGCTCTCAGCTTTACATACACCCGGCAGGAAAAGCTACTAGTTGTGAGCTAGAATTCTAACGGGTTGGCTTAACAGCCCAGCTACTAGAGCAGAGTACTGGCGTGGTATTACTGAGGTCCGCTGTTCAATCGCTGGCACAGGGGAATTTATTTATTTATTTTTTATTTATTAATTTTAAATAAAATTTTTTTATTATTTTTATTTATTAATTTTAAATTTAATTAATTTGCAATAAGAAATGCAATTAAATTAGGTTTTCATATTTATTAATTATATTTAAATTGAAATAATTATATTGACTTAAATCGAATTAATTTTAAAAATCTTAACCACCTCCAAGCGGACTCTAACCTGCGATCTCGGCAGCAGAACCGGTAGATGTCGCTGAACGGTTAACTTCTTCGACATTTTCGAGCTGGTAGGCCATCGCTTTAGCACATACTAGTTAATGAACTGGTATTTTTACTGACTGCTTTGGCTTTTCACTCCAGGGTACCTATTCATACATATACATTCATAAATGCTTACAACACATTTATGCAATTTTTGCTATTCAAAATTTGTTGGTCTTTTATGCGCACAGGATACACAGGATATCATAACACGTTTTGTGTGTAAATTCCTTAGATATTCTTGCAAAGAAAAGCATTGTTCTAAGCTGAATTATGAAACACTTCTTTTCAGTGTTTTTCATACTCGAATTAGAAGCGTGCATAGAATATGAATAAAAGCATAGCTTATGGCTGATTTTAATTAACGCTTTAGAAGCAGCTTGCGATAGTAAGTGTCTACTTAAGTACCTAAGTGAAAAATTCGAAAACTTTTCAACAACAAATGTATACTAAATATGTATCTAGTCAACATCAAAAGCTCTTGTTAGAGTACGCTGTACCCAAAAAGACTAAGCACTTATTAAAAACTGCTTGACTCTCAAATTGTAGTAGTTATTTACAAACTTTTATAACAGCCCCAAAATTATTTACTCTGACAGCTAATTTAGCAATATTTTCTACAGTGTAAGTAATGACATCACCTCAAATCTTCCAAAAGTCTGGTGGGAAATCAGAATCCAGACTTATTTTCAAGAGATTACTATTGTACTCTTTAGTATTGTAGAAATAGCTTTATACTTTGAGGAGAGTTTGTTATCCGGAATTACTCTTCGATTTTATCCTTGAAAAGGTATCTGATGCTCTCAGGTTGGCAGTGGCAGATTTTCAATCTTGTCCGCCCTAGGCCCTATATGTATTACCAGCCGCCCTTTNTTTGGCGCTGTAACCGCCTAAGCGATTTTGGCCGAGTTCAGCAAAGCACGCCAGTCGTTTCTCCTCTGTGCCAACTGACGCCAATTGGTAACGCCAAGTGAAGCCAAGTCCTTCTCCACCTGATCTTTCCATCGCAGTGGGGGTCTCCCTCTTCCTCTGCTACCACCAGCGGGTTTCGAGTTGAATACTTTCAGAGCTGGAGCGTCGGTGTCCATTCGAACGACATGACCAAGCCAGCGGAGCCGCCCTTTCTCAGACTCCCGTTATTCGGGTATTAAATATAAATTTACTTTTTTGGCGACTTTTATCGAAATATATTATTGATAAAGTAAAACTGTTTACTGCATTGCTTAGGGCTAACATTTGTCGTTTTATAACAGGAATACCCAGCGCTGGCAACATTTTTGGACTTGCTTACGGAGTTCTGCCCCTGCGAGTTTGGCGATAGCCGAGTGGTGAGAGCTGTGTACTACAATTGCGTAGGACCTAAGCTCGATTGGAACGATTGCTAAACATTTTTTATTTTTAGTTTATCATCTATTTTTTATTTAATTGGATTTTTAAATTATATTTAACTTTTTGTTTTGTTAATTTTTATTATATATTATTATTAGCATATTAGCATATTAATAGCGTTGGGAAAATACTTCGGGGAATTTTGGTAGAGTACGCCGCAAGGGCATGGTGTTAACATCGGCACGACAACCCTATCTTATTTACGCATACAATAAAATTTTTAAATCTCAACCTTCTTGTGCTTAGAGAAGAAAATTTTAATCTTTCCGCGGAAGTAAAATATCGAGGGGCAACTTTAGCTATGAAGCTCACGTCGAACTGAGGATAAATCGATCGATGCAGGTTGTTGTACATACAATGCAGTTAATTAAATGAGTGTGCCTATAGGCATAACGGGCGCCAGGAGTACAATATCTGAAGTGGATTTTAATGCAGGTCAAATTTTTTACGGCCATATTAAATTTGAAATTTTTTGCCTGGGCAATTTTAGAGTAAGTGGAAAAAAGGGTTAAAGTAAGTAAAATTTCCTATTATTTCCACCTGCCTCCATATAGTCGAAACACTGTGTGGCATCAGGATTTTTTTCAAAGGACTTTGAAATTTTCAAGATATGATTATTTCGAAAAAATTTAAAAAAAAATCAGTGCGATTTAGAATAACAATATGGGTACCAAATGAGAGAAAAACTTCTGTAGATTTTAAAAATAATAAGGTTGTTTGCTTTATAAGGACTAATATGCGCTTTTAGTAAATTTTATCTTCCAAAGTTAATAAAGTTTGCAGGACGAAATTCGATGATGAGATCGTGCGTATTTGTATTGGCGTATTAGTCTTCAAAAAGTAGTTAAAAAATAAATAATGCAAATTTTCAAGGATATTTAAGGTCAACGTTTTCTTAAGGACATTTTCCATACTAATTCGTCCTTATGCACAAAAAAAATGTATCCTGTTACAATTCTACAGAATTTTTTCTTATGTATGATGCGCTTACTGTTATCCTACATTGCGCTGAAATTTTTAAATAATTTTTTGAAATAATCATATTTTTTAATTTTCAAAGCCCTTAAAAAAGCAGTTTTACTATAATTTATTCATAGTTTCGCGAAAATGTTAATTTTTT
>NW_016192048.1:0-3487 GCF_001687245.7 Rhagoletis zephyria | reverse complement strand
CGAATTTCAGAGCATTGACTGCTAAGGCCTTCAGCTCTACTTAAAAAAAGAAAATATATTATATTAGTTAAATTAGTTAAAAGGACATTTATGAAATAATTAGGTTTCACAATGATGAATAGGTTTTTAATTTGCCAATACATAGGTAAATAGTTTGACAGCTATCAAGAAGAAAATACCCTTGTGGTATTTCGTAGCACCAGCGTGTTACTTTATGACGTAAATCATAGAAGTGGACAATATACTTTGACAGTTTACCCTGAGCAAAGAATTTATGCAATAATTCTATTTTAAAATCTTGAAAAAACTGTTCCGTTAGTTCAATGATCCCCTTAGACCCGTTTTCTCAATTAACCTTTAAATTTAAACCTCATTTTATATTTAAAGTTTACTTTAAAATTTAAAGTTGTGTCTAAAGTGAAGCATTTTATTGAAGGTTTTTAATTTGTTTACAACCACGAACCATACATACGTCAAAAACCGATAATAGAAATACTTTATTTTCGACATACTAGCTATGTATAAATTTTTAAGCAACCCTTAAATATAAAATGATCTTTAAAGTTAAAGGTTGCTTGAGAAAATGGCCCTTAATCTCTTTTAAGTTTTACGAAGTACCTATCGTCGATAAAATAAACTTTTACTACTTATACAAATTCTTAGCGAAACCAGTGAAGTGAGAAAGCAACAATATTGTCACTTAGCACAGCTTAGGTAAACTGAGCGTACTCGCTATGTGTTGTAATTTCAAACGTATAATGGCTTTATTATCACTTGCGTCGTGCATACAAACACACATACATATCGCACGTTTACCAGTATAGTGGTGTAACTCAAAATCTACGTTTTTGGAGATTTTATTATGCAATTAATAAGCTTGATAAGTATAATATGTTCAGTCCAACAGATAACCGAACTTCCCAAATATGGCGAAGATATGTGTCTTTCCATCCGTCTTTTTGTATACCAACTGTATGAAATGATACAACTTTGATTGCGTTTTTCCCACAAAATTGAAATTTTCGTCGAATACTTCGTTATATTATTAAACGTGCGATACATATGTAGTATAGGGAAGAGCTTAGAACACAGCAGCATAGCTCAAATTTAAATAAACAGAAAGGTGCACAAAGCCAAAATATCTACGAAGTAATTATTTAGTAAGATTCCACCACAATGTACTACTATATGTAGCAGAGTAGTAGTCGGTGCAATGGGAGCGTGAGTGAGTTGTTGTTGTTGTTGTTGTTAAGTAGCATTTGATTCCATCAATAATTATCCGCAATGTGACAGCACAGCTGCGGCCGTCATGTGAGCTAATTTTCAAAACTTGAACGCTTTGAAGCACAAAAATATGGAAAATCACATTCCCTTAAGTACTAAATAAAAAGGTGTGAAATTAAAAAAGAACAAAAATATTTACTACTATTATCATGNAAAAGTGGCATTTCAATTAATTTGTAACTGCTACGATTGATTTTTTGTCAATTAAGTAGCATTGTGCAGCGAAACACCGATAATCCAATTAATTCGAATGATTTACTTTGTGATTGTAACGTAAATGGGTACTATGCGATGTGAGTAAATATGCCTGAACAAAACTAATTACAAGCATATTGATTACAAAAGATTCTCGGAAATGCAGAAATGTAAATAATGTTTTCAGTTCTACCATAAAATTTCACCTTTTGATGGCCCTTTTCTCTTTTCGTGTTCGATACTAAAACAAAGGCAAACTGTGAGAAAATTTTGTGGTCGTTTCCTAAAATGTAGGATTCTTGTAAAGCAAAAAATGCATATTCTCCGCATGGCGCAATAAACAGGTGAAGTAATAAAACAGCTTTCTCGCTTTATTTTCTGGCATTGGGCTGCCTTATAGTCAAATTATAAATGCAATTTTTTAGATAAGGCAGTGTTAAAATACTACTTCTCGCTCTTATTACTTCACCTGGTATAATTCCGCTATGTATTCTCTGCGCTTTGGAGCTTTGTCAGAGACTGTTGCCCTGAAAACCAAATGGTTGCTTGAAATAACAATATTATGAAACGCATGAGATAGACAAGGTAAGTAGGTAGGGAGGCAAAACCATGCCCTCTTACAGGTTTGGGTGTAACATCAAACAAATTTTGCACTGTGGAAGGGTAACATTTTTTGAAAGAAACGAATCACCATAAGCAAAAATGTAACTTTTGGCTCGCACCAGTTTATCATTTGCCAATGCTGAAACAAGAGCGATGTCAAGTGATATGATTGCCTTACACCCGTACAGTCGGATCACAAAGTATGATATATCGATGTTCCTGTCTTTTTTTTTGCTTTAAATTTAATTTACCTGAAGTACTCCGTTCAAGTAGATACCCACCAGATCTAAGTTCTAATCACCCCAATGTAACATCCAAACGACAGTAAATTAAAGCTCACGAAAAATGTTTAAACTTTTGCAGGAGAGGATTTTTTTAATTATTGAATGGTACTTAGGACTATTTATTTTTTTTGCATACCTTATTGCCTAATATTCGACCTCGAAATCTTAAAACCCTGTTAAAGTGTTTCCACCGCACTTTCTTGGAATTTCGTTAACATTTGCTAATACGATGTTTCCACGCTTCGTAATTCGCTCTCTAAGTAATTTGCTAAGTAATTCGTGAATTACCCTGTTTCCACGACACACATTAGTAATTCGTTTGGCAGCTCTAGTTCTTGATCTTTTTCTTCGCTATTTATTATTATTTTTGTGTACTGTGCAAATGTCGAAGATGGAGCTAAAATTTAAGTTATTATCAACAATTTTAATTTATATAGAGAATATTTTATAAATATTATTCTATAACTAGAAAAGGTGCCAGAAGATGTGAACAGGCCGGTGAAAACTTCGATATATTTCCGATAAATATTAGAGAAGGAACCGATTCGTTCGTCATTCGCATGGTAATTCGATCTAAATTACCCACAAATGAGGTAATTCGCTCTCAAAATTTTGTGTGGCGAATAACGTAATTCGGAATGTAATTGGCAAGGCGAATGACGAATGGGAGAGCGAATTACGAATGGTGGAAACGCCGTATAATATGATTTTGTGTTTATGTACTTTTGTTTATGTAGGGAGTTTTGACATTTCACGTGAAGCAGTCTGCAGGGCTGAACATTTTAGTAGGTTTGTCCATTTTACAAAAGTGAGGATTCCGATACGATTTCGTTGGAATCTGATTGAAATCTAGGAAATCGAAATCGTGAATATATATTGGAAATCCTACTGGATTTCGAAAGATTTCGCGAAATCTCAGATTTCAGCGCAGTGGGAATGTACTATAAAGGTAACAAAATGGCGCTTACGATATTTTTCCTGAACACGCTGAGAGGTAGGTTATCAAAGAATTGGCGTTTGCGATACTTTTTATGTTGTATGATATGGATATTTATAAAGGAAGGAATGCGGGTGCTTTAGGGATTGTTCGAAAAAACTGAATATTAAGTCAATTAAATATA
>NW_016192047.1:0-3488 GCF_001687245.7 Rhagoletis zephyria | reverse complement strand
AAATATGTGGCGCTTACACTTTTGTTAAGCGTTTGGCCCAGCTTCTCTTACAATTTGTGGTGTGCCTATAATTATACGAAGCTTCCAGTGAGCAAATAGTTTTTACGAAGCAATTGAACTTGGGTCCTACCGGGTGGTGGTACGCACCAATAATCGAATGGAAATACATGGTTACATTTACTAGACCGCATCAGATATATGGATCAGAAATAATCGCAAAAAGATCCAATCGATTTTGAACATTTTCTGTGAGTGCAGAAATGTAAACAATTTCGCTTTTCAGCATACAGAAATATAGCAAAATCGAGATGGTGTAGCAGTAACAGTTTTTAACAAATTTTGCATTTGATGCTGCTAAGGCGCTATTGGTCATACACACATACATATACATATGTATGTACAATACATAGTTTAAGAATTTATTTTAATGATATTCATTGCTGAGTGCGGTGCCATCCATTTCAGAAAAACATCCATAACTTTTGAATATTTTATGATAGACTAATATTGTTCGGGGATAATTTGCCGAGAAATTGGCCACCTTTATCACGGTATATACATATTTCTTATATATAAAAAATTTATGCGAAAAAGTGCGAATTACCTCTTATTAAAGGATGCNATTTGCAATAATCAATGCGAAGCTTTTGCGTATACGAATGTTGTGCAAGTGCTCTAGTAAAATATACATTTGTATATGTATGACAAATTGCAGCAAATATATTTTGCCTGTGGAGTTTCGATGATAGGTCGTGTTACCCGGGCGCCATCCACAGCTTGAAAGCAACTATGTACATTTATTTCATTTTTGTGGAAAATAAAAATTTATTTAGCATATCACATACAGTTGTGTCCACATAATAAGGGACGCATTCAATTCTAGTATATTAAGTGCAAGTTTGAAGTTTCTAAAAAAATTTCGTTGATTTTTGGCAATTTTTTTGCGGACGGCCAAAAAGTTCAGCCAGTTTTCCGTTATTGACTTACAAAGTCGGGTTTTTTATCACTTTCAGTTAAGAAAATTACCTTTCTGCTGAACTGCTGGTTACCAAGAGAGAAAGGTACATTCTTAATGCAACTTCTACATTTGTGAGAAAATCTTTGATGTTATAATCAATCAAAAGTTTGTACATCCATTGTTCTTTGCTACCGACTTCTTGATTTTTTTTTTATAGTCTGGTTGAAAATGCATGCACAAATTTTTACATTGTGCTACCTCGTTTGCTAAAATGGCATCCATGTCGTGCTTTCTGCTAACATTGCTAAATCACTGAGCGTGTCTAATTTGTGGAGGAAGTCAAAACTTTCATGGACAAGTTTGTAGGCCTCAATCCTCTTTTTCAGTTCACTCTCACGTGTGTCTATTAAAGGTATGAAACTGTGGGTTCGAAATTTATACGAAGGTTTTTTGAAAGTAATCTAATTTTTAAAAATATTTTTTTATTCTAAATTCAGTAAATATTTTTTTAATTTAACTTAATTCTTAAAAAACGTATTACTCAAGGGCCAACAGTATAACGCTAAGACCTCCTGTTGAGCAGATCTTTCAATTAGATTTCGAAAGACAGTAAAAAGTTTTCAAGATAGTTGCCAGAATTGACAATTGTCTAACGAAAGACTTTTGTCTTTTGAAAGACTGTGCTGAGTTGAAAGTCAGTTGCCAGAATTGCCCTCTTATATCGATTTGCCACTACCTTATTTTAAAATTTGTCTTAGAAATTTTTTATATTTAAGTTAGCCGAATAACAGGACTTGAAGCAAGAAAGCTGTTTTATTAATTCCCCTGCTTATTGCGCTTAAGGTGCGCTCAATTTTCTAATACTTGCACCACAGCCACCGTTCTTAATATTTTCTTTGTTTATACTTGTTATAAATCATATATTTAACAATTTGACAAATTCGACGCCAAAAATTTATATAGACGGGCCTTTACACTCATAGAAAGTAAAAATTTAGCCAAAGTAACAGCCCAAATTGGTAATCACAATGACTTAGATCACGGCTATCGAAACTGCGGTCCGCGGGAGTGGGTGGTATTAACATGGGCGACAGAAATATGTGAAAAATCGGACATCGAATAAGAATGTTATAGGAAAAAAACCGATTTGGGTGTTTTTAGCGGGTGCCTACAGAGAATGTTACACCGACATTTTTTCCTTTTTTTTTTGTAAGCCTGTCTTATTAGTGACTTGAAACTTGCTATTTTTCAAATTAGATTGCCACACGCTCACGGTGCAGCGAAACAAAGGTGGCGCCGTCAGAGGTACCGCTACTTTGGTTTTGCCGATTTTGACAGTTGTGGTAACTCGTAAATAAACTTTTGTTTACAAATAAGTTGCATAGAGAAATTTGAATTATTAGTGAAAAATCGGTTAAAATCGTGTTAATTTGCAATTTTTTAGTGATTTTTCAGTTGAGTAGTGTGTAAAAACTGATAAAATGAAGTGCCGTGTATTAAATTGCGACAGCCGTCAAGGTAGTGCCTCTAAATGCAGCTTTTTTTCCTTTCCTCGCAACGATGCCGTGGCGAGAAAGTGGGTGGAATTCTGCGGACAAGTAAAGCCATTCAATTTGGATACCAGCTTCATATGCATGAAGCACTTTACCGACGATGATTATCAAAATGTTATGCAGTACAAAGCGGGTAAGTAGCATTTACTTTGAATTACGTAGATATCTAATAAAAGGATTAGGATTGGCTAAACGCCCGTTACTCAGGCGCGATGCGGTGCCATCCATTTCTGTGTGTGCTATACCTGTAGCAGAGTCTCAACCGCATGATGACCACAATATGGAGGTGCTTGAGCTAGGTAGTTGCGAAGGTAGTAAAAATAGTACGCCCTTAAAATTATATTATTAATCTAAGGGGTTTGTTACAGTGGTTGAAAGCAATACAGAATATCGACCCAAGGACGGTACTCTTGATGCTTCGACATCACCAATTCGTAACTGGGTTTACTATGACGGCGATCTTCAAGAAGTGGAAATGTTAAAAGCGGAAGTGTACGTTAATAATTTCAAGATCATAATGTGCAAATCAAATTATAACTTATATTTTCTACTTCTTGCAGAGCGACATTGAAGCGCGAAAATGCAATCCTCAAAAAGCAAACCGCTAAGCAGAGTACCGAGATCGCTACATTAAAGCGGGAGTCTGACCTTCAGCTGAAGAAGCACGCGTGGGCAGTAGAGCTGTTGAAAAAGAGTTTGGATGCAATGGCTGCCGAAATGGGAAATATAGAAGATAAACTGGCTTCTATATTCACCAAAGGTCAGATAGACAAACTGAAGACTGGGTCGAAGCGACGAAATTNGACCTTCAGCTGAAGAAGCACGCGTGGGCAGTAGAGCTGTTGAAAAAGAGTTTGGATGCAATGGCTGCCGAAATGGGAAATATAGAAGATAAACTGGCTTCTATATTCACCAAAGGTCAGATAGACAAACTGAAGACTGGGTCGAAGCGACGAAATTGGGCGGAGGAGGATATT
>NW_016192046.1:0-3488 GCF_001687245.7 Rhagoletis zephyria | reverse complement strand
ATAGCCGCGTTTTGTAAATTTCTCCTCCGGTTTCTGTAAATAAAAAGAATACAGGAATAAGTTATTGTTATTATAGGGAGCTGTGAAGGTTAAAATAGTTCAGTTAAACAAACATTTGCATAGATAATAAGTTCCTAGAAAAGTATGTAAATTTCGCACCCTAAATCAAAAACCGTCAAAAAATCCTAAATGTTCAGGAGAGGCAAAAACCTCTTGCTGATGCTGCGCTAGCGACCCAAGCAGTTTTAATAGTATTTTTCCAGTTAAAGAAGATGGTGATAAAGAAGAAATTATGGCGGATGTTACCTTTGGGGCCTGTGAACTGTTTAATGTGGAGAAAAAATAAATTTTAAGTTGTGAGTGTTTTTAAGTTAGGGTGCGATTTGTAAGTTGTGATAATTCACTATTTGCTTTGGAAGACCAATTGGTTATCATGGAAACTTAGACGTGAAAAGTACGAGACTGACTCAACCAGTCAACCAGACTAACTCATTTCGGACTTTTTGGGTGTCATAAATTCTGAGTTGAAGAAAAGTAACAAAGTTCACGTGCATGTAAAAAGTATTGCCGAACAGAAATATTAGGAATATTTGTTTTTAAGACACATATTTCAGACTCTAATATCTCTTCTAGCTTGGCCTCGTATTGGAGTGACCTTTTAAGAAGGGGAAATGCTCTTCTCTGAGTCCTTTTTGAGCTCATAATGAGGATTTTAACTCAGAATTCTGAGACTTTTCTGACTCTAAAATGAGTCTAAATGTTTACAGGGTACTACATAGCAAATGGACTAGCATGGTACCAGTAAATATTTTTGAGAACTTTGTATCTATTTATTGTATAACCCAATGGCTAAAATATGTAGAATACCATATTCGAAATGACCTAAATTTGCCTTCGAGCAGCGGCGAAGACGACCCCATGCAATGCGAAATTTCCGACTAGTCAGACAAGAGCGCGCTTCAAACACTCAACACTTGAATATTGGGTAATGCAAGCCCTGATCTCAAGAAAGAACCATAATTAATAGTCTAACCGACTGAGCTCTGGTCACCAGACAGCGAATCATCCGTGAAATTATAGTCCGAAAAATGATTTTGTGTCGATTTTGCCTTATGAGCTGGAGCGGGTAGTGGCCTTGTTGAACCTCATAACGAGTTCGGACGAGCATACACCCTATCGTTCTGTTTATTTAAGGATCTCTCCAAAGTGAACGTTTTTCTCTTTACTAAACATAATTCATTTATAACCATTTTTCGCGTACTGACGAAGCACGGCTTTCGATTTTGACTTACGTTTTTGTTTCAATGCTTCTGAAAGTCAGTTTTATGATGTTCTTCTAATATTAATTTCCCGGGACTTTATTTTCTGCCTGCGCAGCAGATTTTGGTTCACTAGAACACAGTCTATTAGCGGCACACGGAGGTAAAAGGGGAATTTCTATTAGCATTGTGTGCAAAAAATGGCGGTGGATGAAAACAAGGGATATCTTGGCGCACATTTTATGCCCGTAACCAGCTGTATTAAGAACGCGCTCCAAAGTATTTGGTATCACTACAGTTTTTAAAGCTTAATTTCGTGCCAATATTAGAAGTTCAAGCTCTTCTTGGAATCGCCCAAAAGCGTTGACATCATAAATAATGTCGACTTTGACTACTTAAAAGCAAATTTTCACCTCCTATCGCCGGGAAAATCGCTCAACGGCGGGATGCACATCCTTTCTAAAGCTTTCTATGGACGGAAGTCAATGAAAGCGGTGGAGAAGTACATACAAATAACCTTTGGTGATAAGTATTTAAGAGTTTATGATACAACTTTTGACATTTCTGTACGTATGGCTAGCTTGGAATGAAAATAATTAGCTTATCTATGCTACCATCATTTATTTAGGCTGTTGTCATAAAAAATTATAATTTTGCAATATTTGTCATATTAATTCTCACCGTTCTCTTTTCCATATATTTTGTCTTCAATTCGGTGACTTTCTCTCGAGTACCCTCGAAATTCTCACGTGTCTGCAAGTAGCGAATTTATAAGCAAATTTTAAAGAAATTACCGAATTTATTAACAATCCGACTCACCTTTTGCACCTTGTGCCGCAAATCTTGCAGGTAATCGCGATTATCCTCGGCCTGCTCGTGCGCCGTATGATAGAACACCAACCAACCGGAGATGAAGCCAAGCAGAATTTCAACAAATTCAAATTTAATGCGCTCCTGCACTTCCTGTATGCGTAGCACGTAACTCAAGGACTCCTGTACATATTCACGTTCGTGCATACCCAGACTGGCATCCGCCTGCAAAAAACCAATGAAAATAGAAAAAAAACGTATGAAATAAATGCAAGTTAATTAGAAGAGTTGAAATTAATTAGCGAACTCTTTTCTCATTGCCACTAAAATAATAATTATGTCTGCAGGCGGAAATAAAAAAAAAACAATATATGTACTTTTTTCTTTTTACGATTCCACGAAAGTTTCGAGGAAGTTCGGTTGAATGTTGAAAAACTATTAGAGACCACTCCCCCGTACCACCTTCCTAAAACCTAGGAGTTTATTAGCTTTGAACATTCAGCAAACTTATTTATTTATTTATATTTTGATAGAAACGCCCCACCCACAACAGCACAGCATAAAAGTGTTTTTATTTTAAAAGAGAGTTGTAAAGAGTTGTGCATCCATTACGCGTAACAGAAACATACGCACATACTTGCATAGATGCATATCTAGACATGCCATGGACAGACAGCCCACCAGGATATTTTGAGCCTAAAGTTAATTAAAAAAAAAATAAAAATGAAAAATAAACTACGAAAGTAACAAGAAAAACTAAAATATTAAAAAATTAGTTTTACACATTTGAAAGGATTCCACATTAATAATAGTCAGTTTCGCTAAAGCAATTTAAATAAGTGAAAAATTATTTTTTTTATTTGAGTTTAACATGTAAACTGAAAAAAAAAATAATTTTTCACTTACATTGCTTTCGTGAAACCGGCAGTAAAGGCGGATTTCATCGTTTTAGTTCAGAACATTTCTTCCATAGAATAAAGGGTTCAGAACTACATAGAACGATGAATCCGCCTTAAGTAACAGAAAATAATGACAACAATTTTTAACATATGTACATATTTTTATAAATATATATATTTTTTTAAATTAATTAAATTACTCAAAATAAACTTTTTGGTGATATGTTTATCGGAAAGCAAACTTTCACAATATTTAAAGAATAAATTTCGAAAAAATATGGACTAATGACACCGCTGGCGCCAAATCGACCGATCGGCTGTTACTTCGAAGTATGGGTGTTGCCTAATTTTTTAACCCAAAGGTGGTTTCGAATTTGACCACCAAGAATTGGAGATTCGATTTGGAAGTGTCACCGGGTCGGCCATTAATAGACGCAACTGACGAACACAAAATTTCACAAAATTTGTTTAATAATTTGCGCTGATGGAATGAACTATATAGAACAGGTTCAGACAGAGG
>NW_016192045.1:3319-3488 GCF_001687245.7 Rhagoletis zephyria | reverse complement strand
ACACTCACTGTGTCTGCCCTCACTCCACATTCTCAGACAGCAACTCAACATGGGCAGGGCAGATCAATGCTGATCGGTGCAACATCGTATAGTGCAGTGCATCAAGCAGAGCCACAAGGACTGCCAAGGACGAGAGAGAGAGAGAGAGAGAGAGAGAGAGAGAGAGAGA
>NW_016192045.1:1970-3181 GCF_001687245.7 Rhagoletis zephyria | reverse complement strand
AGAGAGAGAGAGAGAGAGAGAGAGAGAGAGAGAGAGAGAGAGAGAGAGAGTGCCTGCACAGCAACAGCACCTGTAGATGGTGCTGCTGCTGTACAGGTGCTGCCGCTGCCAGTTCGGGTGTTCTGCGACAGATAAGAGGCAAAGGAGTTGTGGAAAATGGCTTTCGCTCGGTCAAAGGTAAAGAGAGAGAGAGAGAGAGAGAGAGAGCAAGGAATTGTGGTTTTGACACCGTTTTTATTTTAATCATTCAATGTAATCAACTCAACTCAATACAAGAAGGACACAGAGAAGTACTCAATACAAAGGCAAATATGAGAGAGATTGCAGGAAGATGGAGAGTGCTATCTAAGAGGATTTCATCAGATGTCTCTTCAGTGAACTGAGGAGGAGGAGGAAGAGGAGAGCTTTTTCTAGTAGCTTTTCCTAGTCGTCGGCGGGAGCGTCACTTTCAAACTCCTTGACGCACTCGGACACCGAGAGGGACATCTGATGCAGAGCGAGCATGAACTGCGTGCCCACATCGATGATGGCCATTTCCTTGATCTGGAGGAGGGCGTCCAGATCTTCTCCTTCCTGGGCTGGTCGGTTTCGAAATTCTTCACGCACCTCGCGAACCAGGCCGACCATCTGTAGACGGGCGTGACGCACATTCTCGCAGTGACGGTGGTCGTCGTACGGGAAGAGGCACAGGGCGAAATGATCGATGAACTCCACGCGGTCCACCAGGAAGGTGGCCTCCTCGAGGAGCAGGTCGCCCTCGTAGGTGCGCGGGAGGATGCCCTTCAGGCGGTAGGCGATCCAGTCTTCAGCGTGTCCGGTCAGATGGCGTTTCATGCTGCGCAACAGTTGATTCACTGCGCGGCGATGCTGCTCCGGCCGAGGGCTCAGTTGAGTCAGGCGGTGGAGGGCGTCATCGCCCTGGCCCAACGAGCTGAGCAGCTCTCGCTGCAGCTGCTCCGGCATGGTGGACATCTTGAAGGCGAGGCCGTGCTTGAGCAGGTGGTAGCGACGCTCGTAGCTGATGGCTAGCTGGTTCATAGTTGGCGGCTGGACGGTGGTGGTTGGTGGTTGGTGGTAGATTTGCTGGGGAGAGTGAATGGTGAGTGCAAGTTGAGAGCAAGTGGTGAGTGCTGATGTTTCGCTAGTGGTGGAGGTGGTGGTGAGTGGCACTAGAGTGGTAAGTGCACTCAATACGACTGGCCAAACTGAGA
>NW_016192045.1:0-1933 GCF_001687245.7 Rhagoletis zephyria | reverse complement strand
AAGTGCGTTTGTGAACGACTGTGTCCTTCAAGCAGGCCAATTTCCGAGAAGCAACAAAGCTCTGGTGGTGGTGGTGGTGGTGGTGGGGACACTGCCTCTGAAGGACGGCAGAAGTGGCAGTGGAAGCCGTGGAAGTTGAGCCTGTTGAGTCTGTGTTGCCAAGCGAAGGCAGGGTGGTCGCAGCACGAGGAGAGGCCTCTCTTTTTTCTCCCTTTTTCCGCTCTTTCCTGTTCTTCTAATGAGATCATGCGCCGCTGCCGATGCTGTTGCTGGCCAACGGCAGTAACGCACACATCTACAACAGCGGCTCTGTCCCAGCGGACTTACCACGGCAGCCAATCATGTGCTTTCTAGAGGGGGAAGTTGCAGCAATGTTGCTGCTGCTGCTGCTGCTGCTGCTCTTGTTGCTGCAATCAGCTAAAGCTGGACACTGGCACACTTCCACTGGCCGGCGCCACTGTCCAGGCCAGTGGCACCACACTGTGGTCTGCCAAATCAAATGCTGCTCACTGAGCTGACAAAAAAATAAATCGATGCAACAGGCTACGAAGGTCTAAGGCACACAAGAGGAGCATGAGGCACACATAGGCCCTGCCCTGCCTGTAGAGATTATTAGCTGACTCGGCGACAACAACTGCTGCTTCTTTTGGCAAAGGTGCGACAATGGCAGGTCAATGGTCAAATTGCCTAGGAACATCATTGTCGACCTCAATTGTAGACATGCTCTGATCATCAATGTCACAGAGTGTTCCTTGGCATTATAGACAGATCAATGAACAGTGCTCGATGAGCAATGTCGCGACGTTGCCAGAGTAGAGCTAAGCAATGGACGACATGTCAGTGGTACCCTCTACTCTTAGCCACACAATCAATCGATCAAAGTTTTTTTTGCGGCAAAAGCCATATTTTATTGATTTGAGTTAATCATTCACGCTGAAGTAGAGAGAGAGAGAGAGAGAGAGAGAGAGAGAGAGAGAGAGAGTGAGTCAATTACAAAGTATGTCAGTGTTCTAATCAAGAGGCGGCTGTTGCTGTTACTTGGTCAGATGTAATCGGGCTCAATCAGTGATCATTGAGGCTAAGTTCTGACAGTGTAGCCCAGTCAAAGGGCGTACGACCGCCGATGGTGCCCGCCTCGATGCTGCTGTGCAGGGCTGCTGGGAAAGACTGCAGAGAACGGAGGAATTCGGTGCCGGCAGTCAGGATGGTCTCTTCGGTTTGCAGGACACGGACCTGATCACCTTCTTGACCTTGGTTTGGTCTACGTCCACCTCTTCGTCGTCGTCGTCGTCGTCCTTGTCCTCGTCCACCTTGTCCTTGTCCTTGTCCTTCTTCTCTGAGGTTGCTGAAGAGCACTCGGACTAGCTCCACCAGCATCCTCTTCACCAGCATCATTTGAGGATGATGTGTTTCAGCAGCTGTTTCAGCAGCTGCCTGGTCGATGTCGCAGTTGAGGGTCGCCCGGTCGAGGCTGAAGAAGGCCCGGTTCGACTCGATGTCCACGTCGCCGCGGTGAAGTGTCGGACGAACTGAGAAGGCGATAAAGTCCACGTAGGCGCCCTCCAGCAGCTGCAGGTAGCGGTGCACCGCCTGAAGTAGGGCGTTGATGCGCTCCACCTCGGTGGCGCCCATCTCCTCCTCTTCTCGCTCGCCCTCGTAGGCGCCCACCAGTCGGGCGAGGGCGTGCCAGGTGATGACCAGTCGGCGTTGGTAGAGGCGCCGAAAGCGAGCCGGCACCGCCGACGCCGCTTGCACTGATCGTTCTGCGAAATGCTGCAGCTGAAGGGAGCGACCTCGGTTGTTGTTGTTGTTGTTGTTGATTGGATTACGGCTATTGCTGTCGTCGTTTCGGTTGCTCATCTTTAGATGATGACGGTAGAGTCTTTGTTTGCTCGCTTGTTTTGTACCAGGGCGCCAAGAAAGCCTACTAGCA
>NW_016192044.1:0-3488 GCF_001687245.7 Rhagoletis zephyria | reverse complement strand
AATAACAAAACCTTTAATTTTTATATTATGGATTTGTCATATTTTTGTAATATTTATATACTTTAGCATTAAGAAATTGAACCACTTGAACCGAACTGAGCCGCCGTCCAGGGATGCTCGTGAACCGGTTCTTGTACCGGTACAAGCTTTTTCTAAGTGGTTCGAACCACTTAACCGAACCGCACCGATTTTTTGAGTGGTTTGCAGCCCTGGAAATTACCACTTTTTGTGCCATTGCATATGGAAGCGCCGTATGTATGTACGTACATACGTAGTACATATGTATGTATGTACATAGTTATGTACATTTACTTTGACTACATGCGACGTGTCAGAATATGATGTAAATGCCATAATTTTTCTGAATCTGCATGTATTACAAATCACATTTTTTCAATTCCTTATAAAATTATGCGACAAATTAAGTGAATGTCCACATTGCAAAGGTAATATATATGTACATACATATGTATCCAAAACTTATTCATTTTCATTGCTCAAATGAATGCGCACGCTTTGCATGGAAGCAGTTGTGTGTGTTTGTGCGTGATGTCATATGTGCACTTTGTCAACGGCCACACATCTGCCCCTTTAGCTCAGTGGTAGAGCACTGGTCTCGTAAACCAGGGGTCGTGAGTTCAAACCTCACAGGGGGCAAGTCTGGAACTCCGAGTTTCTGCCTCTAATTTTTATTTTTTTTTAATTAAATTATTCAATAAATTTATTTAAAATGTTACATACATAAATATGTACTTTATTAAAACATTAGTGCTAAAACAAAAATTCAACATCGCTAAATCATTTCTATTCAGAAGCAATAAGCAGCTTATTAGATAGAAACACTTGTGCTGTTTTAGTAACCCCACATTCCGTTTTACAAATTGTTTTAAATGTATTTCATCTATTTATGCGAATTTGGGACATTTTTGAATATTGCCAACAATTAAATCACTGTGCATTTTAATATAAACAAGTTTATTTTTCTGACTTCGGGTAATAAATTCAGCCACACACATTTTTGTTGCCTCTGTATTTTTTCTCGTTCGTTGCGAATTCTCTCCATTGCTGCCAGATTGTTTTTTTTTTTTAAATTGTGAGTTTCCATGAACCAAAAATACAAGATCACGTCTTTTTCTTAGCAGCCCGTTATAATCGCATTTGGGAAAAAAGTTGGGCGACTTTGACATTAGCCGTTTATTTACATTTGTTCGTTGTTTACAATTTGGTGGTGGCTTTTTACTGCAATTTTCTTAATTTTCGCTTGTGACAACGTGTGCACACATAAGGTAAAGAATAATTTAACACAACGACATGATTTATAGAAGAACTTGCTTAATAAAAATGATTATTCATGCGTTCAACCATTAAACANGTGCACACATAAGGTAAAGAATAATTTAACACAACGACATGATTTATAGAAGAACTTGCTTAATAAAAATGATTATTCATGCGTTCAACCATTAAACAGTTTTTTTGTTCTCTTCGTTGTTTACTTCTTACAACAAAGATGGCGTCGAGATTTCGACAGCTAGAAAATAACTTCTTTCTTTCTTTCCTTAAGGCGTGATCTTGTGTCTTTCGTTCATGGTGAGTTTCGAATAAAAGAGTTGTATTTTCTATCAAAAAAGTGTGACGTTCAAAAACGAAGGAATTTTTTGGAATATTAGGGTTTTTTAATAGTATTTAATATGAATAACAAGAAAATAATGCATTTGAAATGATATAACTTTAACAGTTTAAAAAATACGTATGTAACTTATCAAAACTCATTTTCATTTTTGTTATTTTATGGCCTTATAACAATTATATTCAACAATTTTTATGAGCTTGAGGCGGTTTTAAGTGAAAACTTATGTGGAAAAGCAACAGTAATTTGAAAAAATCAGGAACCAAAAATAACTGTTATCTCGAATTTACAAATTGAAAACGTTGCCTGAATTCTGAAATTTAACGAAAACGTTGTTTCATAACAGTTAATAGATAGAAATATTTTTTTCGTTGCTGATAAGAGTTATTTCCCAACGTTTATTTTTTACGTTGCTTGAAAACAGTTATTGCCCGACGAATATTTTTACGTTATCTGATAATAGTTATTTCACTCTCTCACTTTTATTTCATCGTCTTTGTCTTATTCTCCATCTCCATCTTCATCAATATCCTAATCTTAAAACGTTTATCAGACAACGTAAAAAATAAACGTTGTAAAATAACTCTTATCTTGTAACGTAAAAAATAAACGTTGGGAAATAACTCTTATCGGCAACGGAAAAATATTTCTCCTGCATAACAGTATCAGGCAACGTAAAAAATAAACGTTGGGTTATAACTCTTATCGACGAAATAAAAAATATTTCTCATCTAATAACTGTTATAAAGCAATGTTTTTGCTATAAAACTTATAACTGTTATGTGCCTGGAAAAAATGGTAGAAGTGATAGCTATTTCGGAAATCACCACATTTCCTCATCAGACTTCTTTCAGTAGGATTCGAACCGACGATCACCACCAGCCAGTTGCCTACGCACTGTGCTAAGACCCCTTTCAGACACGTCAAGTAATGCTTTCAAGTCTGCTCGTTCGTTGGTGAAGGAGGTGGGAAGAGAGGTGAAGAGTACAGATACCTCCGTACCATGAACCAAAAATACAAGATCACCTAATCAAAGAAGCAAGAAAAAAGTATATTTCTGAGTGTTTTTGACATCTGCCTAAGAATGAAAACAAACAAAGAAAACGAAAAAGGCGCGGTGATTGAGTGCGATTAAATTGAATTTATTATAAAATATACAAAGTGAAACTTGATGACAATTAGCAAAAAAAGTTCATAAAATATGGTTTTCATGATTGAAAGTGTTTTACAATCGCATATCATTACCACGGGTCGATTTTTCAATGCCAACGTTCTGGCCACAAACGTGCACCCACTTTTCACGCAAATTTACGCCTTTTGGCAAACCAAACATACGCACAAACTTGTTCCGATCACACAGCACTTTATTTTATATCATAAATATGTAATAAACCAACATTTATAATTAAAATCGCTGCAGAAAACACATTCAATCGCTAAAAAATCACTACGAAGAGGTAGAAGACGGTGTAAACAAAACCGAAAAACGTCAAAAACGCTACGAAAACTTTTTTCTGAAAATCGATTACAAATACAACGATGGCTAATTAGGTGATCTGTAGTCGTTGGTTCATGCCTCCGTACCGTCAATCGTTTCAAGTTTTCTTGTTCTCTTTTGATCTTTTCGTTGCTTCCCGTTTAAAGAACCAAGTAGTTGAATTCAATAAAACTTGATGCGTGTGGAAGCAAAGAGAAAAACACAAAAGAGATGCGATAAAAATTGCTTTGAAGACTTGACGTGTCTGAAAGGGGACTAAGTTTGCCTTGCTAATTCTTGTTGCTTATTTCCACTATTTCACTTTGCTAAGCCAACTACAATCAAGCGCAGCTATTCCGCTGCAATTCCTTGATCATGTGG
>NW_016192043.1:0-3488 GCF_001687245.7 Rhagoletis zephyria | reverse complement strand
AGTAAAATAGTGTAACAAAATATTTTTTAGCAAGAAAATTTTTTTAAAACTGCACCCAAATGAATAAAATAAACTAAGTTAAGCTTTCGTTCGAGTTTTCCTTTCACTATTTTGCTTTTAGTAACTTTAACGAAAGCTTAACTTATTTTGTTTTTATCAGTTTAGTGCAGGTCTCAAAAATTCGACATTTCTTTTCCAACAGTATTTTTCTTCCATATGGTGCATATACTTTTTTTTCTGTTTTCTTCATGACTTAGGTAATACGACGGTGTATTGTATATTTGTAAATAAAACTCAACTTGCCTACACACACTTTTAGTCCCGGATTGTATTACACAATTACTTATTAAACCAGAACGTAGTGAAACACTAACAATATTTATTAAAAGTAGAAGATTTCTCTGCAAAAGAATTATGTGTGAACGACCCAAGGGCTGTTCATATAGTTACTTATAACCAGGGCAACCAGAACTATGCAAATGCATGTTTTTTATGTTACATGTTATGGTGAAATAGATTGAATACATATGCGATACACATAAAAATAAAGACTTAGAACTGCATTTGTTAACACATATTTTTGCATATTTTTCAATAAATACATATTTTTGCATATTTCGTGATAAATTCATATATTTGAATCTAAAAGATTTTATATAATTTTAAATTTAAGTCCAAGCAAAATAAAAATTCAAACCGACATTAATTTTTGCGCTTCCCTGCACTTGCTGAAATCTGAAAGTGAACATCTTCAGTAAGGTGTTGTCAACTGATATTTCCGTTTTTCTTCTTAGTATTTATGTACATATGGGCTCCGTCACACGGTCAGTATTTATCAAGATATTTGNACATCTTCAGTAAGGTGTTGTCAACTGATATTTCCGTTTTTCTTCTTAGTGTTTATGTACATATGGGCTCCGTCACACGGTCAGTATTTATCAAGATATTTTAATCGCGATCCATTTCTGGGGGATTGATGGATCGCGCACGAATGCTACATATTTAGTAGTTACGTTCCAGGTACGATATTCACGAAATTCACGAATTGCAGGCTTTTTGCAGGAAAGCGTTCCAGGTGCCAAAAAACCTGTAAGTCAAACCACTTTTGAGAGAGTAACTTGCACTCTCTCTCAGTCAGAAGTTGCAGGTTTTAGTCCGAAGTTTTTCTTCCTGCAAGTTCATGAAAAGTGTCAAATGATAGGCAGGGTTGCATTTGTAAACAAAAACAGAAAGCAAAGAACCTTAAGCGCCACGGAGACAATCAAATAAATTCGTCAAGTATTGCGTATGTGTGAGTGCGGTTGGCTCGTGTCTTGCCCGCAAACGTTCAAATAATGGTAATGCTCAATCAAACGTAAAACAATTTCTTTTTCTTGTCCACGCACTTGCTCACCACGACGGTCAGAAGTGAGCTTGTTTTTTGTCAAGCATAACACGAGGCGGTTGATAAAGATATTTGGTCGTCTCCATGGCACTTTACATTAAAAAGGAAAAGTGGTTTTTCGCGTTCCAGGTGGGTTTTACTGTTTCACCCTCGCTCCTCTCCTTCAAGAGAGGAATTTTGTTATTTCACAGTTTTACAGGTTTTTACACGAAGTTACCTGGAACGCAATTAATATTGTGGCGAATGCTGCGGCAACGCGAAGCGAAGCTGAATGTAAGACATAGTAATTTATGGAAACAATTTAACATTTATATTCATAAGAACTAATTTTTATTTAGATAATGCCAAAGACAAAAGAAAAGCGAGCTTCTAAGTTGGTAAGGTACGTTTCTGAGTTTCCAGTCTTTAGAAGTGATGGAAGCATATTGTATTGCAAGCTTTGTAATAAAGCAGTGAATACAGACCGCAGGTCCAGTGTGATGCAGCATTTGCAAAGCGCTGAGCACAAAGAAAAATCCAGCCATCATTCAAGCTTACCACTTCAATCACAACAATTTTTAACAGAATATACATCGAAAAGTGCAGAATTTACGAAAGATTTGTGTGAAGCTTTCGTGTCGTCCGATAGCCCTTTGTATAAAGTAAGAAATTACCACCTCAAATCGTTTTTTAAGAAATATATTGATATAGACTTGCCATCAGAAACCACTTTGAGATCAACAGTTAGCAGTTTATATGAACTTACAGTGAATAACCTTAAAAGCGCTATAAAAAATTAATATCTTTTAATCCCAATTGACGAAACTACAGACGCTTCAAGCCGATTTTTGATTAACACTGCAACATTAGCGGCAGTAAACCACATTACAATAGCTCAATAGCCCAGAGTTAAACAAGGAGGCACTACTTTGGCACATGGATTACATAGGGTATGTGAGGAAATTCGCAATTGTTTCCCAAATGTTGACCGACTAGTAGCAAGCGGCAAAAAATCATCTCTGAAATCACCCTCACTGTTGGCAATTTTTAAAGAATTAGAACCATAACTACCCTTGCCGCGACAACCAGTCAATACGCTGTGGGGAACTTGGATACAAGCAGCAGATTATTATGCACAAAACTATCAACAAATAGAGCGTATTGCTAATATGTTGGATGCAGAAGATTCACAACCTGTGAAAGTTATGCAAAAATTATTAAAAAAACAAAAATTGCGTTGCAACTTATTTATATAAAATCAAACTTTTCTGATTTAACTGAGGCCATCAAGCGACTTCAAACATTAAATTTAAGTCTGGTAAATCAAATTAAAATAGTCCAAGAAGTAAAAGAAGCTATTGATAAATGTGACTGTGTTTCTGTTAAAGAAAAATTTGATAATATTTTAAGAAAAAACGAAGGTTTCAATATCTTAACGNAGAAAAATTTGATAATATTTTAAGAAAAAACGAAGGTTTCAATATCTTAAAAAAAAAATTGTTTGTCAAATTTCTGGTCAAATCTAAAACGAAACTGAGCCTATTGAAACGTATTCAATATCATAAATTGTTGCCTTTAAATATGCTCCAATTACCTGAGTTGAGGTAGAGAGAATTTTTCGATGTACATATAACGCTGCTTATCGTGCGAATAGGCGCAGTTTTTTATTCGAAAACTTAGCTCAAACGTTCATTGTTTATTGTAACAGCAACATAAGCAAATAAGTTGGTGCTTTTAATTTTTAAACCAATGAATTGTTTTCATTCTTATGTTATGTTATGATCTTAGGTTATGTTATGCTCTTATGTTATGTTGTTTTGTAAGTAAGACAAATAAAAGATTTTTTAAGAGAATGTTTGGTTTTTAAGAATTATTTAAGCACACAAACAAATTTTTAGTGCATTTTTTGGGGGGTTTTATTTTAAGCGCTTGAAGCATAATTTTTAGCACATATTTTGGTTGCCCTGCTTATAACTGTTATCTTAATTAAATCCAAAGAATTACAAAAAAATTTGAGAACAAAGGTTTTTTCTGAAATTTTTATGATTTTGCAATTTTTGAATGTCAATATTTCGCAAAAAAAAGCTGATACGATTTTAGTGCAAATGGATTTCGGTTACGTAGG
>NW_016192042.1:0-3488 GCF_001687245.7 Rhagoletis zephyria | reverse complement strand
TTAACTTTTCCAAATTCGAAAAGTGTAGTGCTAACTTGACACACGTTATGGATTCCCTTCTTGGAGACGCTACTTAACGTAACCTAAGTTTACCTATGTGAGTTTTTCTTTCTTTTTAGAAAGTATGTACGTAGTTTATCATAGACTGTGTTCCAGCCTTAACTCATCTGCAGTAGTTTTCTCGAATGCCTTTCCATTTCAAAGTTTTCTGCCTAGTGCCAGAGCTTTAGTTCTTTTTTTTTTGCTTTGTAATTCGTTGCATTATCCGGTTTCATTGCTTAGTATGTATATTAGGGTGGTCCAAAAACAGTAAAGTCGGAATTGTAATGCGCTCGCCCCCTAGGACTGTTCTATATCGAAAAAAAGTATGCTGCTATTTTTTTATTTTGAAATATAAAAATATTTAGAGGTCGCTCAAAGTGCTCAAAGTATTCCATGTATTTTTATATGGGAAAAAACTCCTTTTCGCAGAAATTGTATAGATTTCTTGCAAATCAATATTTTTCGATCGCAAAATTCTGGTTCTCTTCAGGAGACGTTCAATAATAATACCTAATTGTTTATTTAACAATTTTTTAATACTAACGATTTTTTATTGGTCCCCCTATTGAAATTTTTCGGGGTTGCTATGGGTTTTTGGCGGACCTATAAATTATAAGTGCGATGAAAAAAATTGTTAATAAACAACTGGGTGTTATTATTGGAAATCTCCTGCAGATAAAAAGAGTTTTCCGATAGAAAAATAATGATTTCTAAGAATTCCATGCCATTTATATATATATATATATAATACATGGCAAACTTTAAGCGCTTTGAGCGACCCCAAATATTTTTTGATTTGACAAAAAAAAAATTGGGTATAATTTTTTTCGGTATAGAACAATCCTAGGGGGTGAGAGCATACAAATTCCGACTTAATTTTTCCAAATGCATTTTTGGACCACCCTAATGTGTATATATTGATGTTGGTTATACATCACAGCGGAAATCTCAAACATCTTCTCCTTCTTTCTTCAGCTACTTCATACATTGCAACAGCATTGTATGTCAATCGATTGATTTGTTTTTGTAAAGTGTGGCTACTCCGTTGAATGATACATAAATGCATACGTGCGAATAGACATATCTGTTGAATGATCACATTTCCCATGCTTGCACTGCAAACATATGAGGTCTTCAATTTCATGTTATTGCACACAGTTTAAGCGCAACTCGATTCGTTTGGCGATTTTTTTTATCATTCAGCACATCGTTGGCGGCACAAATCTTAGCTAATATTTGGCATGCTGCTGCTCGCAGTGATTGTCGCTTTCCCCAAGAGACCATGAAATGGTTGAGGAGGACGCGCTTTGAAGGCTTTGAAGATTTTTACATATATGTATATATTTCGCAGAAAATAGAATCTAAATTTAAAATGTGTAGCCTAGAAAAAATTATAGGTAATTTAAAAAAATACATAAAAAATATACAGTGAAATAAACCTAAAAATTATAGAACAAATATATGTAATTCTCATCAGCTCATTCCTGCTGCTGTAGTAAACCTAATTCACCTCCTTTACGTATACAAATAAGTATACTTATATACGTAAAAGAGGAATGCTGCAGAACAATTATCAACAATAAAAAGTGTTGTAAAAATAGTGCATAAAAACTGTCCCATAAAACTCACTGTTTTGCCACATTTGGCGGCATACGAGGCTTCTACAAACGAAGCTAACTAAAACAAACTAAAACACATAAAGTTTTTATGTATTTTCTAATATAAAACCACATTTTTTGCATTCCAATTTTCTTAGTGCCAGCACAGCTTTATAACTTACGTTAATGTTTTGGCCTTTAACGATTTCAGGAAATCCATTTAACTATTGTTAAGTGTTAAGAATTTATTTTGCTAGATCGTAAAAAAATATTAAGCACAAAATTACGTTACAAAGAACTTAAAAGAATAACCTGGCATACCAGACATATGAAGTTAAGAGAATAACCATGGTCGCACTGTTTTTTATCTTATCTATCTATCTAACTAAGAGAATAACCTGGCATACGAGTAATTGCCACTAACTTTTTTGTTTTTATAAAGGAAATAAATCAAAATACCTTATCCCTTGAAAGGATGATCTCACGGGGTACAATAGTTTCAAGGAGGCACCTGTGTGCTTTCACGGAAGGGTCGGTGGAAGAATATTTTGCAGGGAACTCTTCATCAAACATAAACTTAGGCTTCCACGAAAAGCTCGGTGAATGAGTATTTCATCAAACATACACTTAGGCTTCCAAGGCATACTTATTCCTTTCCCCTCACGACAAGCTCAAAGCTCATTGGAAAATGACAAATGTCTCTTTCGGTCGCGTCTGAGTACTGCCTTTTCCGACTTATTTTTTGGGTGCGAAGTCAAAGCGATATCTTCAAAAACTACGTAGTGGCTGAGCATACAAGCTAAGGCACGCTAACTTCATTCAGTCACACCGAGAAAAGACGGAATTCGAGTTCCTTTGACTACATGTGGATTTCTCTTGCATGGATAGTCCTTGTATCAGCTAAGAGACACTGGACACTGTCCGATAGGAATTCACATGGTGATAGTAAATATCACACTTGAGCTTCACTGCCACAACTGCTCGGCGAATGACAAAGTGAAACGATCTCAGCACTTTCGCTCAAACTGCACAGCTTTTACAAGACTACGGTCTAAGCACCTCCGATCGCAGATTTTAGTCTGCTCGAAGGAGCTCCTTGGATTGTTAGTGGTCAATTTCTAAACTTCATTCTTTGCACGCAGAGTTTTTCGTTATATATAGCTAGCAGTTACCGTTTTTAGTGTTGTTAAAAGTACACTGGTAGAAGGATCTGGATATGTTTGCTTTGGACCAGTGAATGTGGCATTCGGTAACTTCAGTACACGGCTTGAAACACCTTCGAAATGGCTTACCGGCTAATGTCTCACTCATTTTCGTATCGCTTAACCCTTGAATGGCCTCTGGTTGATCTGGTTGATCTTCCGCTGAATGCATGTTCTAATAAGGCTTTCTCAGTAAGGTAACTGCACAACCCATAAGGCACAATATGGTAGCGATAGATGCATTTTCAGGTCTCCAACACTAACCTTATCTTAAAAAGGCGCAACCTGAGAACCAGTAGCAAATGTCATTTTCACGAAACTAGAAACCGAATTCCGATAGTTAAGGGCAGTAGGTCTGCCACAGCCTGAAAAGAAGCTCAGACTTCTAGAAAGCAGTAGATTGAAATACAATTTTCCTAACGATGATTCGGAGAACGCGTGTGCCAACAAAGATGAAACTCGAACGATGGAGAGCGGAAAACAGTTGAACCTAAAAACAGCGAAAGTAAGCAAAATGTTAAAGTTTAATTCCATTAGAGGCCTTTCATTCGGACGACAGGTACCCACCACACCGGCACAAAATATATTCTGAGTAGCAGGAAGATCGAGTACACTAAAGTGCAAAAATCGAAACCAAACTTTGCGA
>NW_016192041.1:0-3488 GCF_001687245.7 Rhagoletis zephyria | reverse complement strand
CCATTAGTATATTATGTTCAAATTTCAAATGTCTAAAAATTCGCGTTGATTTTTGAGTATTTTTTTGCTGACTGGCCTACACATTTTTTTATACCCGAGCGCACTTGTGCACGAGGGTATTATAACTTTGTTCACATAACGGTTGTTTGTAACAGGCAAAACGAATCGAGATAGATATAGACAAATGTATACATAAATGATCAGAATGAAAAGAGAAATCGATTAAGCGGTGACTGTCTGTCCGTCCGTCCGTCCGCCTGTGCACACGATAACTCGAGTAAAAATTGAGATATCTTAACGAAACTTGGTACGTGAACTTCTTTTGGGCGTGGGACGGATGGTATTGAAAATGGCTATAAACCTGAATTATATATTCGTATTAAAAAGTTTGCGATTTGCTGCAGCTTTACAGATTTTTCTTAATTTTCGTAGTTTAATTTTTTTAATTTAAAAGGGGTTTGCTAAAATACACATAAGCCATATTTTAATACAAAACTAACAAAAAAATTTTAGCATGCGAATATTAACAATAAAAAAAAAACAAAGCCGGACGCTCGATTTTGTAACAGTATCAGGCCGATTCTGAACAGAACTCCCTGAGAATTTTTTCTCTTTTCCCTTTTCTCCTATCATGAATAAACATTTTCTGTGGATTTTTTATATTAAATGGCGGAGTTGAGCTGTCAAAAAAGTATCAAACAGCTCTTGCGAAGTTTGAATTTTCTCCTTCCAAATTTTCGGGGAAAATGCTACTTCCTGGGAACTAATTATTGGAGGATTTCTTTCTCGGGAGAAACAAATTCCCGGAGAACAAGCTCCTTTGGAGTATTCAGAATTGGGCTGTATGTGTTTAAGACCCCTATTATGATTCACAACTTTGAAGATAGTTGAGTTGTAAGTTGTAAATTGGTATTGTGGGACACAACTCAACTCAACTTTGAAAACATAGTTGTCCGTCAGTTGTCTTGAAACAGCATTCTCGGGATCATCGGCTACAGTCGACTGAAAACAGTTGTGAACGGCAATAGCAACTAAATTGAGTTGTGAACCATGCACTGCTTATACATAACCCCTCATTGTAAATGTAAAACATCAATAATTTAACTAGAGCAACAATTTTATTATGCTTAACAGCTAGATTATAATATGCATGACCATTAAAAGCAACAATATTGTTTTACAACCACAATAAAATTGTCTGGATTTTAGCAATCATTTGTTATAAGTTTTATGAGCGCAAAGCCTCTAAAACTTCTTTTGGCACTTTACCTGCAATATCGGAATGTGAAATCTCTGGAATGGTAGCTAATACACCCATTCGATTTTTGAATTCTACATTTGCTGCATAAGAGTAATGAATGCCCGCTAGGTCTGTGAGAGTACCACCCCAAGCTTCGAGCACAGCCTCCGGGGCACAAGTGTCCCAACGCTTACAACCAGGACTAGCAAACACATAAGCATGAGCCTTGCCCTCCAACAGTTGTAGAACTTTGAATCCAGCACCGCCAACTTTGATCACTTCTGTTGGTGATAGCGCATCGAGAGCTTGTTGCACCAACGGGGTTAAATGTGAACGTGTTGTTGTAATAATCATTTGTCCTTTTGGCGCAGTCTTTGGCTCGATTCCTCCCGTTCCCAAACCTTTAAGACCCCAGATAGTTCGACCTATACTGCCATTTGTTTGCTTGTAGTATGGTTGGTATATGACACCTCCAACAGCGCGGTCTTTAATGGCTACACCAATAAGCACAGTGACATGTTCTAATAAGCCTATAATAATAAATATTGCAATAATTAAAAAGGCGAAATGAAAATCACTATACCTTGTGTATATTCGGAAGTGCCATCTAATGGATCTACCCATACAACAAAATCCTCCTCTTTAACTTCTCGCAAATCTTCAGGACATTTGTGAGTGAGGAACTCTTCATTTTCCTCTGAGATTAGCCATTCGTCTTTCACATCTAAGTTGGAATCTCCTTCCTCGCCGATAATTTTAACATTTGGAAATTTTCGCGAAAGTGATGCAATTATGCATTGCTGTGCTGAACGATCAGCTTCGGTTTGCAGATCGTCTTTGCCCTGCAGAAACATGTTTATAAATTACAAATCTAATTACAATGTTCATTGCATAGAAGAAATCCGTCGAGACCTCCTTCTCCACTATGCCGAGATTTCCGCGCTGCATCACTTCTCGAATTATTGAACCAGCACGCGCTGCTGTGTTGATGGACAAAGCCATAATACGCATCACTTGGGGAGTTGTCATAGCTTAAAATTACAACTATTCCCTATTAAAAGACTAAAATAAACGAATTTCTGTCCTACGGTAGGGAGACGACATTAATGAAGTGACTTCATTGATAATATCGATTATCTGGTGAACTTATCGATTCTCAAAATTCCTAGGGCAGTTGGGTATTAGAAATGTGAAGCAGATAGAACAAAGATAGCATATAGAGCAGCGTTAGCAAAACAGAAGCAACGCGAAACAGGAACAGAAACAAGAATGCTATAATACAAAACTGCGTCGTCCTTTCCGTTGACATCTGTGTACCACAAGTAAATAAAGAATAGAGCGAAAAGAAGAACGAATTGAAACTGCCAAAACAGTTCACTTTAAAGCGAAGAACGTGTTTTAATTTTGCTAAATGCGAAAATATTGAATTTTTCACCTAATGTATTAGAGAATAAGTGCACTATATTGCTCTGCAACTGAGGCTGCTTCAGCAAAAATTTTAGTGCCCCCCCCATGGCTTTGCAATTAAGGCTGCTGCAGAAAACTGCGGCAGCATCTCAGCGGGATTCATTAATTTAACACACAGCACTTCATTTATTAGTTTTTACGCAGTCTTCAACTCTAAAATCACTCACAAATTGCAAATTAACACAATTTAAACAAATTTTTCGCTTGTAATTCAAATTTCTCTTTGCCGCTGATTTGTAAACAAGGGTTTATTTACAACTTACCACAACCGTGAAATCGTCAAAACCAAGGCGAATTTATACAAGGTGGTGTAACTGGCAAATTTAGGTTTTCGCCGCAGTACTTATTAATGTCAGAATAGTGTAGTTGTTGTAATATTAATTCGCCTTGTTTACAACAAACACATCATTTTGACATTAATAAGTACCGCGGCGAAAATGTTAATTGGCCAGTAACACCTTGGGCAAAACCAAAGTAGCGGTACCACTGACAGCGCCACCTTTGTTCGCTGCACAGTGAATTGTATGGGCATTATACCTTGGTTATAATGCACGGAGCGAATCGTAACAAACCGAGGCGAATTCGTAGAGATCTATTGATTTTAGATGCTTCCGTTTTACATTGCGTTCAAGTGCATTATAACCGTTTGAATTTATTGCCCATAGAATAGATAATTAAGTGAAAGTTCACTCCGTTCCGTTATACCATGTTCTGACCGACAACGAAAACATATTTTCGTTGCTAAAACTGGTTTTCGACTTAAAACTTGTGTTTTCGTCCA
>NW_016192040.1:0-3488 GCF_001687245.7 Rhagoletis zephyria | reverse complement strand
GTACTTTAAGCATCGGCATCGACGTAAAGGCGCGAAAAAAGCGAGTGCCACTAAGAAAAAGGTCAAAGAAGTTGAGGTCTCTGAGATGGCCAGCACAAAGAGTGGACAAAAGGATGCAAAGAAAGTGGACAAAGAAACTGTTAAAAAAGATGATGGCAAGCTTGAGAGCAGTGATGTTAAAAAGCACGATAAACGGAGTGATAAAAAGCGCCAAGAAACGGCTTCCAGTAACGAAATACCAAAATCTTTACGCATATTATCGGTGCTACTTTACCTCACTGGCGGCGTAAGTTTTTTAAAGTTTTTTTTTTTTTTTAATTCAGCCCGACACTTCACAAATTCGTTTCTTTCCCAGGCGATCGAGTTAACTGGTTTCTTATTACTCTTATTTTATACATTTTCGCTCTGCGTTTTGGGGCGTGAGAATTCTACACGCATTTGGTTGTCAATGAATTGCCTGGCTCCACCGATCACAGCTGACTTGGTTTTCGCGATTGGTGGCTTCAAGAGTGCGGTACACTTTTATGCATCCATTGTAAGCTAACGCTGATTTATGTGTCCTTAATTTTAATTTTTCATCAATTTCATCAATTTCATCAATTTCTCAATCTGATCTAGGCTGTTGTCTATAATATTGTCATGGCAACTCTATGCATTTTATCAGCTATATTTGCATTTGCTTCAATCACAGGCTGTGGAAATCCTGCGCAGTTATTAACCATTGTTGCTGGTCTAATGGGACTTAGTGCTGGCGGTTTGCATATTTTTCTCACAATTATTGGGTTAAAAAACCTTGAAGGCGGTGGAAAACTTTTTAAAAATAGGCAATCTAAATAGATATGAGTCTATACGAGTTATTTAAGTAAATACGGACAGTTGAGAATCCAGGCAAAAAAGTCTTTTTACAGCGTTTAGCAGAGGTGGGTTCATATTGAGTCAAAAATCTCTGAACGGGTGGGTCTCCAAATGGTTGGAGTTTCAAGTGCAGCGATGAGTTTTTAGGGAGGCTATGGAACCTCAGTTGGCTGCCGACTATGAATAAGGAGGGCAACAAACTGGTGTAGGACTTGGAAATCTTTATGAATGACTCGCCTCCAAATGGTGCGAGAAGTTTGAAATGAGTGGCTCGATGAATGTGATGTTAAACATACCGCCCATAGACATTATGTCGAAGCAAACTGCAGCCCGCGCTGCCGTCAGACCGAGGAACCTATCCAGCTGGAAAGCAAATCAATGCGGTCATAGCTCAATTCTAGAAGGGCTTAGTCTGCCGGAAATAACGGATTATTGCGTGCGGCAACGACCTTTGACAAGGGGTATAAGGTAACAATCCGCAGCAGGGAACAATGAAACCAAGGCGTTCCGGGACCAGCGGATTCTATTCAGTTCTACACTGACGGATCCAAACTGGATAACAGAATCGGAGGTGGAGTGTACTCGGAACAACTAGGAGTACAGAAGTCATTCCGCCTTTCGGGCCACTCTAGAGCATTTAAAGCCGAGATCGCGGCCATAGAGGAGACTACCGAGTGTTTAAAGACACGAATAGTAGGGCGTAATGGCAGCCAAGCGGTTTTAAAAGTTCAGGATTCTATCACATGCAACTCGGGAACAGTAGTGAGCTGCCGCAGATCACTCAACGTGATGACAGAGAGATCCCGTTTGGTACCACAACGGGTCCAATGATGGGCCTAAGTGTGCCGGTGTGTCCACCAGCAGCCACTGCAACCTAAACTACCCTAACAATGGCATGGTGGCCGATATTTTCGTTTGAGTACGCTTATGTTCTGCACTTCACAGATACGTTTTCATAATTCGGAGACACAAAATTAAAATTTATTACATTCGGACATTCTGAATGTTAGCAATTAACAGAAATCATCTCTGCACACTCAGAAACAGCCATTCTGTAAAATATTCGACCTCAAATATCGAACTTGAATAAATTTTTTTCGTCGTTCGATCGTGTTCTTCACTTCACAGATGCTTTTTCGTAATTAAGAAAAAACAGATTACATGCTGCCTATGACGGCATTCGAAACCCGAATCTGCTGGAGGCCAAGCAAATAACAGCAAGCATATCTGCACGTTTAGCTACAGCCAGACATACAAATGTGTTTTGAAATGTTCTACTTGAATCGCATTTCTTACATTCGGTGTATTTACCATGAAAAATCAAACAATACCTTGGTTGTAAAAGCCATTGTACTTTTGGCTCCGTTTAGTTGTCACGTTTAGAGAATTAAAAAGCAAAATTACCGAAATTTACCCTGCGACAGCTAAATGAAGACTTCCTAGTAAAGACCTATTTACATTACCTTAAGCTGCCTTTACACGGGCCGATGTAAATAGCAATACAATCGATTTTTGTCGACTGGAAAATCGCTGTTAAATCGACTAGCCAAAACATTTCAATTTTACGGTTGAATTGCTATTTACACGGGTCGCTTTTAGTTGAACGACAAAAATCGACAAGAAAATCGACCCGTGTAAACGCAGCATAAGAATTTCGGCTGGTCGCTTTTGCCGTCGACAGAAAGCGACCCGTATAAAGACCCGTATAAAGACAGCTTTAGTTAAAATATGTAACAATTGCCAACAATTAAGAAAATAAATAAATAATTAACCCCATGAAAGCATTATTCAAAGCGAAGCATTTATTCACCGTAACCTGGTAGTTACATATGTCAAGTGAAAAAAATTAAGAAATACAAAAAAAAAAAAAGATCCCGACGAGTTGATAACCTTTCACCTTTTTGTGAAGTCGGTTAAAAAGAATTGTAAAATATAAACAAATAAAACATCGCATGTCAACAACAAAAATAAAAGTGTTTTATGAAATGACAAAATGAATTATTGTTGAAAAATTTCATACCAACAAATTACCGCTAGTATAAAAGCCGAAAACTCTTGTAGCACATACGACGACCGCACGGTCAGATGGATCAAAACAGAAAGAAACGCAAAAAGTGTAAATTTTACTTCCTACTAAATGTTGTAAGTTTAAATTAAAATATATTTATGTATACAAAGAAATTTCTGCATAAAATTTCGGTACATGTTTCTCTTTTTTTTTCGTTTAAGCTGCTGGAGGCTAGCGCCATTGGCGGTGTTGTGTATTGTACACTCTTCTCCCATTGCGTGTTGGGCAATGAAGTCAGCGGTCCAGTGTTCATATTCCTTTTATTCATATTTTCTGCCTTCATACCGGATTTGTTTTACCTTTTCCTTTGGCGTAAGCTACATACTTTGGGCATTGATCCGCTGGTATGTATGTGTGTGTGTGTAATTGTCCAATATTGTCGATAATATGTCGATTAATATTCTTAGCACCGACATTAAAAGGCCTCAACACTTTACTCCTTTTCTTTTGCCAACAGGGTTGCATGTTCAATTATTTTATGGGCGTTTTATGTATTTTAGTTGGTATAGGTCTTACATTGGTAATGCTACTCTTCTGTGGACACTATACACAATTCATATTGGTT
>NW_016192039.1:0-3489 GCF_001687245.7 Rhagoletis zephyria | reverse complement strand
AAAAGTCAAGTTAAAGTCGAAAATATTAATCATAAAATTAAAATAAAAATAAAAAATTAACAAGAAAAAAAAAACGATTTTTCATTTTAAATCAATCACTTCGTACATTAATGTTCAGTGAATCTGTGGGGAAAGACCCCAATTAATTCTAATATGTGCCATTTTCAAACAACCTGTAGATAACAGGAAGTGATGAAGCCGTCAAAATACTTCTTTTTTCTGCCAGATTATGAAAACTTAGGTGGAATCAATGGAATAATGCGACTCGATTATATTAGGCTACCAATTTAAGTTCCTATCCAGGGCGGCTGAAAAGGAGATACTCCACCGTTGCTTGCTCAAATTAAGTACCAATGTTACCTGGATCCCAGTGTCCTTTAAAAAACAGCAATGAGTCGGATACATACNTAGGCCTGAGATAGTAGATCCATTCTTTAATGTAGCCTAAAAGAGGTTTCTTCAAAAGTTTAAACCAGTGAGTGGGTTGAAGTTTCCACCTTTGTGGTCAAAGGTCTCATTTGAATTTATGCCATCTTATAACTGCAACCATAATTCTTGCCTTAGGAATCTTATAGTGAAATTAAGCAGTACGTTTTTAATGGAGTACTTTAGCTGAATAGCTGCCATTAGAATGGGTCTTTTTGTAACTGTGTTTTTTTTCGAAAAAATGGTGATTAGAGGGTCGAAATTATGCACAAAAAGATTAAGCAGATTTCCATATTCCTTGTACTTTTCGCTTAACCTTTGAACCGTTCTCTGAAATGTTTGCCCAACTCTTGTTTGATGATCGTACATAAACACTCGCTGAGATTGGAATCTGTGATGAAGTGTTTGATAAACTTGGTGAAATAAATAAAATTATGATGGAGATCCATGAATTAAATTTTTAGTAGAACTGAAAACGAAACAACCTCAATAAATTAATTTTCATATTAAATTATCCATGTAGGCTCAGTAGCAGAGCTTTTTCTCGACAAACAAAACTTATGGTCTGCAATTATGTATGTATCTCGTAATGACCGTCATATTGGATTCGCCATTATGGATTGAAGAAATCATGATCTAGGTTCGTAATTAGTGATTAATTTACGGTTAGTTTAGACGCCATGGAGAATGAAATTCTCTACAACTTCGTAATTTCAATATGCTACGTATTTTCAACATAAATTGTCGAAAAATGGCGAAAACCCTGACAATGTAAAATTTTTTCGCAGTGTTTGCTAATTACTCACAATAAAAATGCTGTTTTTAAAAGCCCCTCTATATAACAAATGTGCGAAATTAAATTCTTTACAAATTTGTATTCAACCATTTTGTACGAAACATGCAAAATAAGTTTGCAAATCGCAAAAAATCCAAAAAATCTAAAATCCTAGATGGTGGAATGTTGCCATATGAAATTTAGGGGCAAGACCGTGGATCCATGATCTACGTGTCAAACAGAAGAAAACTGCATCAAAAAATCGCTGTTACGATTTATTTTTTTTCCTTTTTACCAGTTTGATTTAATTTTTCTGAGCTAATACAAATGTAATATTTTTTTAATCATAAGAAAGTTGTCGTATGTATCGCAATACTTTGAACTTACGATAATTCGATGGTCCTTTCCTATAAGGCCTTTTCAATTCAAGATATACAATAATTTTAGTCCCTTTCACAGAAAGAGATAATATCTCCATCAAAATGACCTACCTCCACCGTCATCTTATTCAATTCTAAGACAATCTTGGATCCAATAGCGAAAAAAGGGGACAGGTTTCACCAGAAAGAGAGGTTCCAAAGGCGATGGGATCGTTATATGATGGCTTACTACTGCTGGGGGGTTTGCTGCTGCATAAGTGATGGTTGCACTATACCTCATTCACGAAAATCGCGAAAAAGCAAGTTTTTATATACACACATACATACATATAACAAATGCAGGTTTTGATGAACATTTTTTCTTGTCACATTTTGTACGCATATACATAAGTTCCTATGTATCTACTACCCTGCCGGGAAAGCTACTACATAGTTGTGAAGTAGAATGCCACAAGTCTGAGTTGATTACGACTGGTATTTTTAACATAGCGGTATCCTGCGAGGTTTCAATAGTCTCTGGTTATGTATCAGCACCTACCAGTAAAAATACTGGTAGCATCGTACTAGTTAACGGGATAGTTGGCCAATTCATCGTCCTATAAAATTGTAATTTTGATGGCGACGCTCCAGCAGTCGCAATGACCGACAGAGTAAAGCACTAGGGTATCGTTCCTGAGGTCCGAGGTTCAAGTCAGACTTAATTACATGACTCGACGACATTGGCATTGCCTATGGTCTGAACTGGTATTTTTACTGACTGGTTTGGATTTTCACTGCAGGGCTATGTATAACCCTAGTGTGGATATAATATATTAATGTAGAATACAATTTTTTCAACTTTTGGAATCGCCACAGCTCAGGAATGGTGTCACAGGAAAAAGCAAGGGGACAATTCGTGTGGATAATGGTATGATCTACAAACGTGTGACTTTTGACCTCCCATAAGTTTGTCAGCAGATTTGGTTTCGGTGGAGATTTCTGATATTTTATTTTTAGCAATGTACCTACGTCTTTTATCAATTTTATTTTAATAAATACAGAAAAACGTTTTGCGTAGTATACATACATACGTAGTACTGTAAATAGATAATAAAATAAAAATAAAAAATATATGTAGTCCGAATCACCGGTATTGCTTCCTTATGCAGCCGAACTTCTAAACCATGAAAACACATAAAATCAATTGTGACATCTTATCTCAATTTTTTTTTTGAATTTTGAAGGAAGCAGCCCTAAAAAGTAACCTAAATATAATGTTAACATATACATATGTGTTTTTGTATCCTGGTACCAATACAATCTTGGCACTCTATGACTGTCCTTGAAGAGAATTTATCACAATCAAGGCTTTAATGGCTGTTTGATTATCAAAGAAGAAAACTTCTGCTTGCTGGTTAAGCGGTTGTATGTGATTGTAAGCTGGTTAAAGCTTCTGCAATTGCCGTTAGTTCAGCTTGAAAATGGTGCAGAAATTTGCGATTAGAAACTGATTGAGAGCCCTTCTGGATATAATCCTCTTCTTAACTCAAGATATAATTTAGAACCATCGGTGTATGTGTATGTACGTCCACAGAATAAAAACACTGGTCCTTTTCTGATTTCCTCCTAGAGGGGAGTTTCGTTTGGAAATAATTCCTCAGAGCAAAAAATAATGCCGTATAGTCTGTTCACTTTAAGTTGGCAGGAAGAACATCCATGATTCTGTAGTATCCGAACCTCGTGTCATTCAACACTTCAACACTTCTAATGTAACAGTATTACAAAAATATTGTACCGCTGTTTACTGAAGAGAAGCGTAGGATCATTGAAAGAATACAACAAGCGTTCATGTCCAAACATATAATTTTCTTACAAACTCTATTTAAGCAGGGTTCGTATTTGCACACACATGCTCTGCTCACACACACG
>NW_016192038.1:0-3489 GCF_001687245.7 Rhagoletis zephyria | reverse complement strand
CTAATGCATGAAAATCCTAACCTCAAAAAAATCACCCGTTACTAAGAAATAGTTTTTCGCATTTCTGACGAACGTCTAATTTTGAGTTGTGACACTTTTGAAGATCGTGTGCGATATAATCGGCCCTACCGCGAATTTCACATGAACAAATATTCCCAAAAATTATAAAGCAAAACAAAAACAATTTTTCCCAATTTGTTTTTGTTTTGCATGTTAAATTATGGAAACGATTTATTCACATGGAATTGGCGATAGGGCTGTATGAATTTTGTAATTCCCATTTAATAAAGGCAACTTTTTTTATCACGAGGCACCTTAATGTGCATATATGTATGTATGTAAATGTGCTTATACAAACACGAGGACGAACTGCTATGTACGTACGTACCAATCAATATGGCGTTAGCAGCAACGGCGGCAATGTTAAGTGGCACAACACAAAAGCGGAAGTAGTTTTTCTTTTACTATAACTACACTTACCTCTTAATGCATACATACATATATACATATGAAGATACATACATATGTACTCCGTAGCTTGTGGCAACGGCGGTCAGCGAAACAACAATAACAATATTAGCTTCACGTACCAAACTAACAAACCAACACAATTGTAGCTAAGGAAAAAAAAATGGCGCACGAGTCGCCTGGCGCCCCAAAATCGATTACACACTGTCTGCTGTGGTCTATATATGTATATATGTATATGTAGTATATATACTAGAAACTCTGGCTGTGGCACGTTCGAGTCTGCCGACTCGGCTGGGTGGTTATTCAGTTAGCTGATTGGGTGCGCGCTCCATACATTTGTATGTATGTATGTACATATATATGTATGTATGTATACTAAAAGCATAAAAGTATTCCAATTGTTCACTGCTAGTCGCATAAACTTTGAACTACTACGATTGCTATGTCACTGCTACAACTACTGAAAATACAACTACAAAAAATACAACAACAAAAAATACATACATATGTACATATGTATGCATTTAACTGGTAGCGCTATATATCTAAGGCTAGACAAAGTTGCG
Source organism: Rhagoletis zephyria (assembly GCF_001687245.7). Classification (NCBI taxonomy): domain Eukaryota; kingdom Metazoa; phylum Arthropoda; class Insecta; order Diptera; family Tephritidae; genus Rhagoletis; species Rhagoletis zephyria. The sequence goes on along the minus strand of NW_016192038.1, from coordinate 2,452 downwards.
ATTCCATAACGAATTGAAAAAAACCAATCACCAACGATTACGACGAGGACTTTTTCAAAATATGTACTCTCCTCGTGTGCCCAACTAGCTGGACTATGTCACAAAAGTGGCATTGAATATATTTAAAAAAAAAAAAACACTCACACTTCCTGCCGTCTAGTGAGCTTGATTCTGCGTGTATGTGTTTCTCACGCGCCTTGCCGCCTTTTTATCTATGTATAAACTATGCTACCTTTTTCTGTGCAATTTATGCGCTGCCATTTTTAATTTTATTTTACTGTACTTCCGAAAACTTTTCTATTTTCACAATTCACTCGGCAATTTTTTTTGTTTTTGTGTTTTTATTGCTACATATATTTTGCTATGCGAACAATGAATGTAGACAAGGCGGAAAGGACCTTTCAAAATATGCCAAAATCAAAAATTTCGAAGTAGCAGGAAAATCGTATGTATGACAGCATGGGCGAGCAAAAACAAAAGGGATACGAGGATATTGAGTGAGAGAAAGGAAAAAAAAGCTAAAAATGCAAACACACAATTGTGACTCAGCCAAAGGGAGCGGCGAATGGCAGTAAAAAGCAAGGGGACATAAAAAATTGCATACANTTATTTGACTCGATTCTTATTGCTGTCGTTTTTTAAGAGAGTGCTTTTTTTATTTTCAATTTCTATTTTTTGCAAAATAACTGCAGCTGCATGTCCATCTAGTTTTCTGTTCTCCAAAAATTTTTGCGGCTTACATGTGCAGAACATAGGAAAAGGTTTGCATTAGCTTATGTATCGCCCCTACAATTCATTCATTCGAGTTTTGCAAGGATTTTTGTAGCGAAGAATGTTTTATACATAGCATACGAATTTACATTTACATACATACATATTTGCCATGCCATGTACATATGGCTTGTACTCTCTTTAATGAACAGCACTGTATTTTGGCAGTTTTTGTTGGTCCTTAGCATTCGGTTCCTTTTTGATAGCAAAAAGCACCCCGGCAACTAGCGTTTTTATTCAAACGAAAATGTTTGCCTCAACCACAAAAGCAATTTTATTAGTCTGCATGCACACACGAAATTCCAAGCGTCGTTGTTATGAAAATAGAAAAGGTACTGTGAGTTTTTACCAGCCTTTACGGTGCTAGTTTTTGTATAATTCTTATACCACAGGGAGAGCTTTAAAGTTTCTAAAGCTTCTTTTTAAATACTTCATAAAATAAAGGTTACTTTTTGAAACTTCCTAATACTGCGTTCACACTAAGTAGACAAAAGATTTAGTTTTTCAAATTTTATATTTTATTTTCTAGAATTAAATTTAAACAACATTTCCAAAATCTATAGTGCGTTATATACTTGAATTTTTTTAATTCATAAGAATCTGGCTCGCATTACGTTACATTGAGTAGATGAAATTTTTTTTTTATAAATTTTCATTCGAAAAAGTGAATTGAAATTTTTATTTTTAAATCTTCCAATACTGCATTAACACTTAGATCAAAGCATGGCATTCGATTTTTAAGAATCACAAAGTTTTTTTAAAGATTTTTTTCTAACTGCCGGATTTAAAGGATATTTTTACACACAGTGGATTACAATTTATTCTTAAATCTTACTATGTTTACACCTAATGAATTAAAATCTTTTTTTAAATACATGTGCGCTATTTAGACAGATGGGTTCACTTTTTTAACTATGTGTTCTTCTGTTAACTTTTTTAAATCTATTTTATGCTACGTTTACACGTAATGGATTAAAATTGGTTTTCTTCTTCTTAGTATCTTTCGAAATTTTTGTTTTTGTTTTGAATCGTAGTTTTGCACAGCCTGATTAAAATATAATCTTTAATTCCTTTTCACATGACTATTTTTTTAAGAATCTGTTATAAGATTTTTTTGAGGAACTTACTACGCTAAAGGGTTACAAATTATTTTTAAAAATATGTATAAAAAGAAAATTATTTTATTTAATAAATTTATTTTGTATACATATTTTTAAAAACTAACTTCAATATTTTACTTTTACACATGGCGGATTACAATTTACTTATGGCACGTTTTCACATAGCAGCTGTTTTTCAAAATCCGTTAATTTTAGGTTCAATGTTTAAGATTTGGGTATTTTTTTGGTCGTTGGCTGAAAATTAATAATTTTATATGTGATTTCAAGAGACTCAAAATACTTTTGTAAGAAAGTTGATATTCTATTTTGAGTAATAAAAAGTACATTTAATAAAGTTAAAAAAAAAAACATATTTTTGCTGAACACATATATAAAAAAACAAATTTATCTTCAGAAAAATCTTTTATGCTAGTATTTTCATAAGAATTTGAATTTTTAGTAATTTTGGGGTTACATTAAAAAACATTTCTAACTCTCATTAAATTTTTTTATATAAATTTGGCATGCGGAATTTCCAATATGAATTGAAATAGCAACGAATTTGTGCGATTTAAAAACAC
>NW_016192037.1:0-3490 GCF_001687245.7 Rhagoletis zephyria | reverse complement strand
GTATTTAATGTTCGGCTCTGCCCGAACTTAGGCTTTCTTACTTGTTATACCTCGTTTCGTTCAGAATAAACCAATTAACGTCAGATAAAGCAATATCTTTACATATAGCATTACATAGTGCTTGAACCAAAGCCAATTGTTAGCTCGATACTGTTCCATGGGGTATTGGTAAGTAGACAGCAATGGAGAAGAAAACATTTCCAAAGAGAATAGAAAGCGTATATAGACTGTCAATGACCGGCTTGACTGGGGCACTTATGGCTAAACCAACGGCAGCACTCTACACCTTGTTGCATCTCTTGCCGGCAGACCTATCGACCCAGTATAGCGTCAACATTGCTTGGATGGATTGACTACGTGATCTTTGTGACGAACTTCGAAGTCACCATAGAGGTCGAAGGCAGCCGTGAGGCTATGAGAAGTGTTGGTTCTGTGAATGTGTACACAGACGGATCGAAGAAGCAGAAGTAGGGGCGACATTCGTTTCCGCGTCAACAAATATTATAAGCCAAACTATTACAGAATTTTCCAGGTGGATGTATTGACCATAAAGAAGGCGGCGGAGCTACTGAATATCACTCCAGCAAATAAGCAGTTTAATCTCTATATAGACAGTCAGGCTTCGCTAAAGGCACTACTATCCCACATCACTTCCTCTAGAAGTATGGCGGAGTGCAGGACAGCTCTGAATTTGTTACATACCAATAGTGATATGCATTTGTACTGGGTATAACGAAGCCAAAAGGTATGCCAAAAGGAGAGGTACTGATAGAGGAGGTTCCGATTTCCCTCCAAGCGATTAAACGGGATCTCAATCTGTCTATGATCTAGAAGGCGCAGATGGCGTGGTACAACACGCAAGGCTGAAAGATGTCCATGAATATGTGTAGAGCGTATGACATGAAGCTCACGAAGTTGCTCCTTTCCTTCAAGAGGCAGAACGCTAAGCTACTGGTAGGTTTTCTAACTGGAAATTTCCTGCTAGTATCTCACGATTTTAAACTGGTTCTAACTAACAATATGATCTGTAGAAGATGGAACTAAGGAGGAGACAGTGAAGCGTATTCTCTGCGAGTGTCCTACCCTTAGCAGATTGCGGGTTAGTCTGCTGCGAGCAGGTTTTCTACCTAATATTGAAGCCACCACTAAGGTAGGGTATAAAAAGATGTTCCAGTTTGCTAAGAGGACTGCGATTGTTCTTCAACATTGCTCCTAATACGCAGTGGTTAGCTGTACAAAGTGAACGTAGCTTATCTGGTAACTCTATAAACTTAGGTGGTCTCTGCGAAGCCACGCAGTGGCTGGCCGGCAGACCTAACCTAACCTATGTATATATATTATACTTTAGTTAGGAGAATATATAAGATATTTTTTCGTAGAAAACTTTAACTCTTTAATAGAGTTAGCGCGTTAAAATGTTCTACATCGGGGATCACCAACCAAACAAACACCAGATTTGCACTGTACGGCTTAGTTGGAATTTGGGGTAACTAAATAGGATCACCATAAATACACATGGAATCATTCCGAAATTTGGTTTTCTTAACACATCTCAACGTCGCATGATAATAGCATGAAACTTACGACTCCTCACCGGGCGAGAGGCTACTGAAAATATGGAAAAACTGGCCCCCCCCATTTTAACTCGACCTCACCCCATCGTAGAATTGGATCGAAGGCAGAGTAGTCGTGGCGCATCTTGTTCCGCCTCTGCCTGACTTCGTTTTATCGGCGCAGAAGTAGAATCGACCTTCTGAGCACAAGCTCCCGCCGCACAGTGTTTCGACTATATGCAGGCAGATGGAAATAATAGTACACCTGCACCGATTTCACAGAAACTTGACATGTGCTCTAGTATTACTTAGAAATAGAGGATTATGAAATTTTGTAAAGATGGAATAATTGCCACGCCCTCTACTCTTTGGGGCGGAAAAACGAAATTTCATCCGATTTCGATGAAATTTAGTTTGTAGTCTTTACTTTATTATAAATAAATATAAATATAACTAACTAGGTCAAATAGAGTTAGAAGCCATCTATGGTTCAACAGCGATATAAAAAGATCAATTTACAAGCGGAATAAAGCGTATACAAAATGGAAGAAATCCAAGTCTGAGAACAGTNTAACCAAAGCTATCAAGTCACAAAAATTAAAATACTATGAACAAAAATTTAGCTCTGCCGTAGGTTCTAAGCAGACATGGAAGCATATTCGCGAAATCGGCATTGGCAATAAAAACAATTTGAGCAATGAATCAATAGATGTGAATGAACTCAATGAGAAATTGATCCAAGTATTCGTTAATAGCAATAATAATATGTGTTATGATCGTTATAATGTCACTAAGAATGTCTCTGTGCCTGGTTTCTGTTTCAGTTGTGTTGATGATAGTGTAGTCGTCCAGTCTATAATTAGTATTAAATCTAATGCCATGGGTATTGATGGTGTGCATCCAAAATTCCTTAAGTGCTTACTTCCCAATATTTTGACTTATATTACTTACGCATTTAATACTATTCTGACCACGTCTACCTTTACAAGCTGCTGGAAGAGGGCCAAAATCATCCCTGTGCGATACTTCCTTTCTTATCTAAGGTTCTGAAGAGAATAATGAGCAAGCAAATTAACATTTTCGTATCAAATAATTCCTTGATGAGGCCGCACCAATCGGATTTTAGAACAAATAGAAGTTGCATTACAGCCCTCGTAAAAGTCTCGGACGACATCAGGCTAAATATTGACCACAATCACGTAACACTTTTAACTCTGCTTCATCTCTCGAAAGCACTGTTTGACACTGTTGACCATACACTAATATGCTTAAAACTTGACAACCTGTTTAATCTCACAACGTTGGCAGTAAACCTAGTACATTCCTATCTTCTTGGCCGTTCTCAATCAGTAAGTGTACGTGAAAGTGTTTCTAACTCCCTGCCTATTGCTGATGGTGTTACGCAAGGATCAATTCTTGGTCCTTTACTGTTCGGGTTGTATATTAATGACCTTCCAGCTATGTTAAAATATAGTAATATCCATGTTTACGCAGACGATGTTCAACTGTATATTAGTTGTCCCCTGTGTCCGTCAACACATGTATAACTCACTTAAATAGTGACTTAAATTCTGCTAAAGACTCTGCTCCCATCGACTGGATTACTGTGTGCAACAAGAAAGTGTCTAAGTTTAAGAATACAGTTGTTGGTCAGAATATGTAACTGAACGAGATGTTAATCTTAATAAAAAGTGGTTGCATATTTCTTCAGGTAAAACGTTTGTTAACGAAGAGGATATAATTGCCTATGTTGTTAAACATTCTGGCATTTCCAGTAATTGTTTGTCATGCTATAAACTTGTTAAAAAGAGCAATGCCTGGAAAATTTGAAGAGTATAAACTTTAAACCAGGGTACGAAAATAAACTATATTGTACGTTACTATTTCCTTTCGTTTATTACTTCAACAGTTCGGTACAATACGAAAACAAAACGGCT
>NW_016192036.1:0-3490 GCF_001687245.7 Rhagoletis zephyria | reverse complement strand
AATTTTCGGCCATTTGGTATGCTGTGCGAAGGACAACAACTGTGCCAAGCTTGGAAATAATTGGTGCAGCGATTACCAAGATATATACATGTAACCGTGGGCGTGGCTACGCCCATTTTCCAAAAATTTATAATATTCTTATTTTTCGTTTTAAACTTATTGTAAATATCAATTTTGAGTGAATAATCTCTAGTAGTTACTAAAATATCGCAGTTTTCGTATTTCTTAAAATTACCGTTATATGGGAAGTGGGCGTGGTTACAGTCCGATTTCGCCCATTTTCAATACCAACTTACCTTGGATAAATGGAAACCTACATACAAAATTTCGTTGAGATATCTCAATTTTTGCTCGAGTTATCGTGTACACGGANGCGGACGGACAGACAGAAATGGCTTAATCGATTTCTCTTTTTATTCTGCTCATTTATGTATACATTTGTCTATATCTATCTAGATTCGTTTTGGCTGTTACAAACGACCGTTATGTGAACAAAATTAATATACCCTTGTGCACAAGTGCGCTCGGGTATAAAAAAAAAATTTATTAAAACAGTTCTGAGTAGCTTTTCAGTAGTTCTAGAGTTCCTCAGAAGGTAAAAGAAATTTCTTCAAAACTACGCAGAAAAAACATTTTCTTAGAAAAAGTCGGACAAGTTAAAATTTTGTAAAAAAAAAAATTAAAACAGTTCCTGGAAAGCTTTAATTTAAGAATTCAAACATTTATAACTTCTTGGTTTTAAGAGGTAAGTACAAAAATTATACCGAGTTTAGTATAAATTGATAGAAAGGTTACCGAGACACACATATCGTTACCTTAATTCACTCGATGGCCATTGCCTAGCAAGTGGCGACCGCTGTTAAGAAAAAACCTTTTTTTTATATTTTTATTGCGATGTTGCTTTGACCAGGGCTTGAACCCAGGCCTGTAGCGGGTAGCGCGCACTGCTAAAAACTACACCACGCCGGCCACAAAGTGAGGTATTAAATTAATGTGCTTGGCCTGTAGATGTGCAATAACGCTTTATTTTTCAAGAAGAGTTGCCACCTGATAAAAAATTTATTTCAAATTATTTATAAGTTAAATCAATTATTACAATATGAATTAATGGTATGCGATAATTTAAATACATACGTATCACAATACCGGTCTCTGACGAAAAAGATTTTAGTTTGAAAGCATTTTTAACAGGGTTACCACCTGCTTACAAAGTTAAATTTGATGCCAACGATATGTTAAAGGAATTACTACAGTATGGATATCAACCAAAATGGTATTGAAAGAACTTTTTTTTTAAACTGCATGTAGGAACGTAGCCACCCGTTTACTAAATCAAATTTAAATTAAATTAAGGCAAGAAAATTTAAATATATATCCCGATATGGGTGCCAGACGAAAGAGGCCGGGGTGTGAAAATATTTTGAACAGGGTTGCCACCTCATAACAAAGTTTAATTCAATGTATGCAATGGGTAAATGAATTGCTAGTATTTGGATATCAATTAAAATGGCTTTGAAAAACTTTATTTCTAAAGTATATGTAAGAGGGTATCACCTGTTTGAAGAATTAAGTTCGACTTGAATCGTATATTCTACGTTTAAGATTAAGTCGAAGCAACAACCTCTACCAGAATCCGTTGTCAGAATCTTTTCGTATAGTGTTATGATCAGTTCTGTTGCGTTACAATAACCTGAGCATCGCTAGGTTAGGTTAAGGTAGATGCCTCTGGTCAAGCATCTCACTTAGACCTTGGGAGTTGGTCATTTCTCATACCACTGCGAACAGTAACTGCTAAAATAAAACGAAATCAGTCCGTGTCGAGAACGAAGTTTAATAGGTGGCAGAGATTAGTCCCAGAGAGCTCCCCCAGACAAGCTATCAAGTACGACCCCAAGTGCCTAAGCCGACGTCTGTCAAAAGTTGGTGAGTTTAAGATGAGATGCTGAGACGATTTCACCTAATCGGCTTTCATGTGTGGTATTACCTTGACCCAACAGAATCTAAATATCTAGTCTTCGCGTAGTTAATTCATCAGCTACACAGTTTCCTGCTATGTCACTTTGACCTGGCACTCAAATAGAATAGACCACCACGCAGAAAATCTTAAAATTTTCCTCATATGGCTATACTAAATATATGATACTCAACATGGTGTGAAGCTTCAGTTGCTTAGGAATATCAAAATTCTTATATTTTAGTCTTTGAGTTTGCAGAACTTAACTTCTAGCTGATATTTCAATTAGGCAGAAGATAATTGTAGAATTTAATAGAATAATAGATGCCCTGTGCCTTTTTAGATGTCAACGACATTAATATACTAAGAGTGCCAGTTGCTGTCGGAATTCGACCGTTGTTCTGGTTTTATAAGACCCTTGGAGAGGTTTTCTAACTTAAAACGTTGTTTAACTTGTAAGGTACAAAATTACGTATTGGAAAATCTCATAGAAATTGACAGGATGCATTCCATTTTGTCGATAAATTTCGAAAACTCGATACATAGATAATTCAATGAATTTCAAAAACAATAAAATCAGATAACTCAACAAAACTCGATAGCTCGCCTAACTTCGATAAATATCGTTAACTTTGCGTTTGGAGCGCTTGATAAATTTCGATAATTCAAAAATTTATATATCTCGATAAAAATCGATAACTCTATAAACTTCGGGTACTTCTGTAAATTTCGATAATACGGTTGATTTTGACAGCTTCATATTTTTCGAATGTTTGAAATATCGATAAGTGGGTATATTTTTGTAAAATTCCAAAAACTTCGGTTGGATATATCTGCAAAAAGTTAACTCGATAATTCTAAAGAGCTCGGTGCATTACGATAACTCGATAAACTCTCCATAAATTTTGGCAACTAATTATCTGTGTCTATCAAATTGGACAACATAATAAACTTTGATCAATTTGAATATTTCGATGCGCTGCGACAACTCAATAAACATGGATAACTCGACAAAATTTCGATAACTATATACTCGCGATGATTCGATAAATTGCGATAACTTGATAATTTTCGAATACAAATTGTTATATTTCAATAAATTTCCTTACACATTCAGTTACCCTAATTTTTATGCATTTCCCACCGTTTTCATTTTCGTCTTTAACTTCGATTTGGCATTCCCCTTTTTTGTCTTAATCGTTATAATTTATTTCTTCATCAGCACATTTGTTTTTATTACAAAGTTTAATTTCAAATACGAAGTAAAACAAAATTCGAGAACAACTCAAATTGAACAGTTTGCAGCAACCACTATACACGAATACTGAAATTTTTAAACAACGATTTTGGCCCTAATTTTCAACCAATTTTGAAACCAGATAAACTTTCCTCATCTACTGAAAAATACCTTTCCAATAATGTTCTTGATTTTGAATTGCCAAACAAAGCCGGACAAAATTTATGTTAGCGTATTAATATATTTTTGCATTTACCATCGCACAATATGATTTCTAATTGCACTAAATTTTCGTCTCA
>NW_016192035.1:0-3490 GCF_001687245.7 Rhagoletis zephyria | reverse complement strand
CCAACTTCAAATTGATTTCACAGACATGGTTTCTTCGGCACATTAGCTTCGGCACGCCCTACTAACCATTTATCTTCTTTTTACTTTATTGGAGCTGTAAGCACCTAAATCCGTTAAAACTTGACTTAAAAAATTTAAATTTGCTGGGTGCGTCCAAAATTATATTACATACCATTAAACTCCAACATCAATAAGGTACGAAGGAGTATAGCTTATCTGATTCACTGACTAAGAAAATTGGCCCAGAAATGACGAAGCTATGAGCGTGTTTCATGCCTATACACCACCTTTTAGAAATACCAGGTCTATTAAAAGACCTCAAAAAAATTCATAAAGCTATGCACTTTCATGCGATACCAAGATGATTCAAAATGATGCATACTCCAAAATATTTCAACTAGATCGAAAAATTAAAAATTTTAAAACTGCGAAGAAACGTTCATCAAAAATTTGTTTCGAATAACGGAATGTGAAAAAAAATACTCGTCGTGTTCACCCTATGCGAACCGTTGCCGTTTGTAGCCACGTAACGCCCTGTGGCTGATGCAAGTGTCACCCTGTACAATTTACCAACAAATTTTGCGCCTCAGTGTATGTTACGAATCAGATGAGACTCAAGCGGGAAATGTCTGTCAGAATATTGGTCAGAGCAATTTTTTTCGAGGTCGTGTCTTTGCTAATCTTTTGGCGCTCCACGGAAATGCGGAATTTTCCTAATTTCTGCTAGTTTTTTTTTCTCGCATGAGAGAAAAACTTTTGCGATAAGGCAAAACCTGATTTTTCTGACATTATTGCGCCACATTTTACCAATTTAAAAATTTTTATGTCGAATTTGGAACTTTTTTTCGCCAAAAATGCAATGGATTTTTTTGTTTTAATATATTAGGATCATATATATACTAACCATTGTTGAATTTTGATTTTCCAATGAAAGTAAAAATGCCCCCCCTTCAAGTAATCAAAAAGAATTAAAAAGGTATTCACTCNTTTTTTTCATAATTTTTTGTTACTATTTTGCAAATATTTTTTTATTTTTATTTATATTTTTGGAATTACGATGTTTATTTGTAATATTTAAATTATAAATTTTTCAATCTTTGTTTTATGCATATGTATATATGTATGTACATATGCATTTATCGTTGTTGTTGCTGTTGCAGTGATAGCATTTCGTTTAAAATTTATTTACTCTTCTCTTTAAACTTAAGCGATAACTAAATGTATAATTATTTATATAAGTATGTAATGTATATAAATTTGATTTTAAAGCGAGGATTACAGATTTTTTTTTTTTTGTTAGATTTGATGATAAAGAACAGATCAAAAAAAAATTAAAGAAGAAAAACACTGAGCAAACTAGTAGAAGATAGGCGAGTTGTTGAAGACAAGATAGAATTGGAAAATGAAATTATTAAATTAGCTATACAAATGAAGAAGTATGTGCAAGGGCAAAGTGAGCGGTTGCTGGCCGCAATAGCGTGCATGTGAGCATGTAAACCATAGTTGGAAATAATTTGTAATTTCTTTTGCACATAGCTTTTCTTTTAATTTTCTTCTTCTTTACTACATTTATATATTTGTGTGTATGTGTGTGTATCGATGTATATTTGAATATTATATAGTACATACATACATTATAGTTTATGAGTGTAAATATTTAAGGCGACCAACGGCTTAGTCTGCATTTTTAATAAACGCATTTTTGTTTTTCTTGTTTTTTCTTTTCAATTATTATTTTTTTATATATTAATCTGCTTTTCGGTAGCAATAATTTAGTTTTTTTGTTCTTATTACTTATAGCATGTGCTGTTTGGACATTTTGTAGAGCATGGGCGGATGAAGGAACACATCTGAGTGCATTTAATAAACTTCGTTGCATTTGAAAAACAAACAAAAAAAATAAAAAATTAGCTAAAAAATTCGTTGCTGTCGAGTAAGTTGCAGATGGCTTTTAATAAAATGAGGCAAGTAAGAATGAGATGAGATAAATGTGAAGTGTGAAATGACGTGATGTGTCTTACAAGTAGGCCAATTTTACAGTTTAACGCGTATGCACTTAATGACAAAATATATATGTATGTATATGTTTACACGTACATAAACATACATATATGTATATCTTTTATATAAATACAAATTACAATCATACATACATATAATTCGACTCATAAATTTAAGCTAATTAACTTAAAGTTAGCGCAATTTATTTATAAATTTTAATTAGTCGAAATAATAATAGTAATAATAATGTTAATGAGAAATGAGAGCTTGCCACGATTTTAACCATGCTTGGCAATTAGTTCACACTGGAATTGCGCCTTCTCATTCATATAAGTTCTCTGCCTAAAATGCTGATCGCGGTATTCCTCCTACTTCTTTATACTGAAATACAGATGCGACTTTTTAAAGTAATGTTTTTGTTTTTATAACAGCATAGAAAGTTCCCAAATACTTGAATGCTGCCGGGTGAACAGAGCTTGCCAAATTAAAAATCTGGACCGTTCAGGTTGAAGTAGGCTCGACAGTCGTCGGAAACAATACGACTCCTTTTTTAATTTCGACAGACCATAAAAAGTGCTTTAAAGAGGATTTACAAAGTCAGCTTAGGATTGAGATGCATTTTGTAGTTTTGTTTTTACAAGTTTCAGTCGTATTCGAAGCTCAAAAATCACTCCCAATTGACATTGTACACCCAATATTGCTCTAACTCCACGTCTTATAAGGTTTTGTTTTTGAAAATGTTTAAAGTATCTAAATGTGTAAATTAGCATGAAAGCTTAGCTTATATATAAAGGCAGTTTTATACAAATATCCTTCTTACAACAGTCGGCCCTGGGTTACTCGAACGATCTAAATTTATTCTGGCCAATAACTATAACTTCAGCAGCATTCCCTAAACACGTTTTGGAAGATTTCTTTGCTTTCACAACAACATACGATTTTTGGTTTTAGTTTCCAGTTTGTGCAAAGTGCGCTGCTCGTTTGAAACATTTATTTTTTAATAAAGAAAAAAATAAAAATAAACAAAAAACATAATATCAAAAGCTTATATTTATAAGAAATGCGAGTGTTAATGACTCTCGAAGTGCAAAAATTTTATATCTTATACTCAACAGCTATCGGCCTTTAAGTGAGGATATGCCAAGCCAACGTTACTACATTGTCTACTTTGTAAGTAAAGTCAAAGCAACACACAGAATGTTTTAAATTTTCATACCAATGGACGTGGCAAACAATATCATGCAAATGGATGTTATTTTTTTTAAATTTTTCGCCATGAAATATGTATGCGTTTTTAGGAGCATTTAAGCTATGAGGGGGCATCACAATGTCAACTAATAGTTGAGAGTTTTTCGAGGCGAACATTTTATTGCTTCCCGCATTTTTATAAATATAAGCTTACTATATATATTCTTGAACAAAAAAACGTAACAAAAATAGATAAATATTGAAAAAACGAAAGAAAATAAATATAAATTAGCGCTTTAGA
>NW_016192034.1:0-3490 GCF_001687245.7 Rhagoletis zephyria | reverse complement strand
TTAGAACTGAATACAATTGGTTTCTTAACATTAAATTAAACCTACTATCGGCCATCAGTCACGTTGCACTTGCATATGCACTATTTCCGAATATTGCCCAATCGTTGTTGTGTCAATTATTATTGCTGATCGAATAACAAATTGGTTAATGCGGTGTCAGCAATTGTGCGGATGCGCGTGTGGAGTTGCTGACCGTTGGTAGAAGTCAATTCTGCAGAGCTGTTGTAAACTGTTGCGTTAACTCTTCCCCCTTTAAATATGATCGTCCTCGATCATTAGTAGAATGGTAAGTTGTTGAGATTTACGTATGTTGGAATGTGGTTTGTTTCGCTTGACGGATTGACTTCAGGCTTGTGCTGGGCTTCCCTATTTCTTTTCCCACATATTGGATTTTCACGGATCGTTTCCTTAAGAAAAAAAAAAGAAGTACTATGAATATTAAGAATGCTGCCGTAGTTAGACTTCCGACAGAGAAGGTTGCCTTTTTGAGGGAATTTATTCGATGGGTATTGCAGGGATGGTTTCGATTGGCTTTATTTCAATATTGCTGAATGTTTGACTGTTGATTTTAATTGTTGAATTGTAGAATATTATCACGTGCGTTCCGTTTACTTCTTGGGATGTCTCGTCGGCTTCTAGTTTGCCGTTGAACTGGTTTAGCAATATTACTCCTGGTTTTTTTTCTTCTAGCGTAGGGACGTGATGGCCGTTGGTTGTCGAACATGTTGAGTTTAAACTATTAATTATCCTAGTTACACATAAATCTTTACTTAAATCTACCAAATGAGTTTCCTTGCAAATGGTTACATCATTATAGCTTTCGCATTTATTTTTTATTCCAAACAATATTTATTCCTTTCAATATTTCATTATACTCAGTTTTAATTACAATATTGTTTAATGTTTCTTTTATGTAATGTTAGAGATATTTTTACCATGTATACAATTTTCATATCTTGGCTAAATACATTTACTTTTGACAGTTCTAATGCTTCTTCGGCACTTTTAAATGGTACTTCATCTTCTCTTAATTTACTAATTGACAATTCTACTTCTTCCTTGCTTAACATTACTGAATTTATTATATTATTAGTCTGTTCCTTTAAACTTCGGACTAAAACCTGTGGAACTGTCAAACTACAATTTTACGCTCTCAAATGAGAGTAAAAGGAGAACAGATGCATAAGTGCATAGGAACGCAAAAAGCACTATTTCCTGTAAAAACGTCAGTCGGTTTGTTTACATGTCATTTGTACAACACTGATTTAGCTGAAATATCACTAAATAATTATTAAAATCTATACATATTCAAATATTTCGTTGTTTACTTCCATTTTTTAACAAATAAAAGGTTCTTAGCTTTCACCGCCTTCAGTTTTTGTTTGCACATGTAAATCAGCTGATCGTTTGACACTTTTCATGAACTTACAGGAAAAAATACTCCGGACTAAATCCTGTAACTTCTGACTAGGAACAGTTGCTCAGTTACTCTCTCAAATGTGTTCCCACTTACAGGTTTTATGTCAATAGGTTTAGACTCAATTAATAAAGACGTGGGGACGCGAGTCCCCACACTTTTAAAAAATGCGTTATTTAATAAAATAACTTAACTTATATGAGCAAACTTGACATCGATATAACTGTTGCCAACTTTGTGCCTTTCGCAAGAAATTAAGTGCGTTTAGGGAATTAAAAGGCGAAAATTGTTTAGTATAGCGCTTGTTTTGTTCTTTGGTGCCCTTTTCACGGCAATTTTATAATAAAAACGCGATTCTATGGTGACATTGTATTTTACTTACACATATGTTAGTGTTTGGCCGAGCTTCTCCTCTGGATAATATGCTACAAGATAATCCAAACGCAATATTTTCACACAGTCTCTATCACGGAATCCATAGAATATTCTGCTAATTAGCTGGGTGTGCGCATTTGTACAAAAGTAAGCAATTGCATGAAAATAAAGCCTCTAGAAAAACCAAGTTTTGGAAATTGTTTTACGAATAAAAAAACATTTTGCAAATTAAATTTATTAAATTGATTAACTGCGCATAGTTGGAAATATTTACAAGTTTTATTGTGTGATTACTTAAAATATTTGAACATACAGCTTTATATGCGAAAATACCATTAAACACAGCAACACAAAATTGGTGTTTTTTTTTTGGGGAAAATTGCGCTATTTTCAGTATTTTGGTGCTTTTTTAAATAAAAAACTTGGCGATCAGGGCTGCCAACTTGGTTCAAACCGTGCCATTTTTGGCACTATTTTACATGCAATGGCACTGAATTTTTCAATTTTGCACAAAGTGCCAAAATGGCACTTTTGAAAAAAAGCCAAATTTTAATACATTTTTGTGAAATCCTTTGCGTGTACTTCTTTTTCTCAACTAAAATTTTCTAATTTCTATAGTGTATACTACTGGTTTATCTTACTTTGACATTGGGCTTTTGTTTTAATTTGTCTAATTTTAATGCTAATGGGAAGAACTAAAGAGAATGACACCTTTTTTGGCACTTTTAATTTTCTATTTGGCACGTTTTAGCACTTTTTTATCCTCAATATGGCACTTCATAGCTATGTATGTTTGGCAGCCCTGTTGGCAAATTTGATCACTAGCTGACCTTCACCGAGCGCTCTTTGCTGGGTTCGGACTACAAAAATGGAAGTAAATATCAAGTATTCGTAGTAGATGTGCATTTCTTATCTTTATAAAAAACAATTCATTTCTCCTCGTATCCTTGTACAAATAAGGAGCTAAAGCGGCCTTATAAGGGTCGATATTTGTAGACANCGACCCGTGTAAAGGCGCCTTAGTCCAGCGAGCAATTATCATTAAAGAATTACAGAACTTTAGACAGAGCAATATTTTTCGATCGGGTTCAAATCGGGCGATTGTGAGGGCCTATTCACGAATTCAAGTGTATTTGCAAAGTTGCTGTAGCTCACCAATGTAACAATCGTGTCGATAAAAAGGTAAAATATAACTTTTAGTTTGCTATTAAAAACCCCACCTCATTTCTATTTTAAGAGTAAATTTGTTGATGCAACAAAACGGAGCAGATTTTCAGTTGAGCGAAGTAGAGGACTAGGTTTCAAATTTTTTCGACAAAACAGACCAAATCTACTCCTATCGGAGCGAACAATGGCTTATTGTGTATATGAGGAAAATGTATGCTCTTTGTTTGGTACACAAAGTCAGTAGGGATAAATCGATACCATCAAGGTATTACTCAAATCAGTACTTGTACTTGCATCAAACAAAGTATCGGAAAGGTATCGAGTACCTGTACATAGAACTACTATTTTGCATATTTTTCAAACTTACTGTGTTTTTTCCACAAAAAAAAATGCATTTTTACAAGATATTTTTTTTTAATATATTTTCACGCAAAAATTTAAGACGCAAATGCTCATCAAATGTAGCAGAGCACACAATCAAATCATCTAGATAAGCCAGTAGGTTTATCCCGGGTACTGCTGCTCTGAATC
>NW_016192033.1:0-3490 GCF_001687245.7 Rhagoletis zephyria | reverse complement strand
CTGGGTCTAAATATACTAGAAGCGCCCCAGTTCAGAACTAGAGATTTTCGCCACAGGGCATATACGCATATACATATGTATATAGATATATACAACACAATTAAGTATGGGTACATACATATGTGCGTATATAAAAAGTGTAATCACCTAGCTAGCGGTGTCAAGGCAATGCAAAAGTTTCTAATTTTGGTTACGCAGCAGCCGGATTTTTTATTATGCATTTTTTGTTGGTTTAGTGGTCACCGGGGCGAATACTTGAGTATGTACATACATGAATATAGAAACATACATAAGTACATGGTTTTTCTAATTCAAAAGTAATTTCGTTTTTGTTTCGCTAACATTTAATGATTAATTATTTCCTCTTTTTATTCAAACAGCAGCTACTTTAATTTGGAACACATTAACGGCAATCATTTTCCTTTGAATTGAGCACAGAGATTAAACAGCTAACAAAAAGTCATCCAGTCTTACTTTAAGCAAGACACAAATTATTACAACGCAAATAATTTTGATTATGTTTTAGTCTGGAAAAACTGGCCTAGTAAATACTCGCTATGTACCAGGAAAAAAATATAGGTATAATGATTAATACCTATGCTGAGGGAAGTAAAGGTCTGGTTATGGCAACATAACATAACGCGACTTAGAACTTAGAAAATCAAAATGGAATAGACTTGGGCGTTGCGTTAAATTTTGTCTGTTCAAATATAAGAAACATCGATTTAAGAAAATTTGTTAAGTGACAGCCTCTAAGTTACGTTCAGTTGCGATAAGCATGCCTTAAGTCTCCAGCTAAAACAGAACTGATACTACATTCGATTTAGAGGAGGAAGCTGCAGCCGGATTCCAACTATCGCTATCGCCAAAAATTGCGATTCTATCCTCCCTGTCGCTAAAAATTGCCTAGCCTAACATTTTAATAGATAATTTAACCGGCCGCACGAAGCGCTGGGCAGCAACAGCATCTGCCAAATTTGTTTCCATTCGCATGGTGATAAATAATGGAAATATAAATAAGTATATAACATTAAGAAACAGCCTTCACAAAAGGCGCGGATCCATGAGATAATCTACGAATAGTTACAGCGTTTCGGTAGTGAGGTTTATGGAACTGTTTAGGCTCCTAAAAGAGCTTTGTAACAATAAGCCTTAAAAGTTAACGATTTCGGGGAAAAATTAAACTCAGGATAGGGCTGAATGCCTTTGAGGAGACCCGTATCAACATTATAGTACAGCAAAGCGACTTCACAAAGTTTTGCAAATTTTTTTTTTTTGGTATTTTTTGCTCAAGGTGAATGTAGCTTTATATATACGTTTATTTTTTGTATCAAATTATTTTTAAGAAAATAAGTATTCCCTTCAGGAATAAAACTAAATTAAGCTAAAGAGAAAAGCCGCGCTCGAGGACGCAAGCATTCGATGTCTCCCTCGGCCATTGCAACTTTTGGAGCAGCGCGAGCAAAATGAGCTTTTCACCACGAAAGTGGCCAAAGGAGCTTTTTTTTATAAGACTCTCGGGCCACAACATCAAAACTAACTTGCCTACAATAAAGGGTCCTGAGACTATGAATAACTGTGCAATCATTTCACTGGCGAAAATATGTAACAATTGATTGCCCATGACTCCACCAAACCCGTTTACTGTATGTTACACTCTGTCGACGAAAAACCATATTTTAGAAATTAAACTTTTTAGAAACCGTTCTTTACTACCATCCAATGTTGCCCGGTTCTTTTCAACAGAGGATTAGTTTAGGTTAGGTTGGGCGGCAGTCATGACTAGGAATCGTATCACACTCTACCACTGATGCGGCCTTTGAGATAGCCGCCCGAAAAACACTGCAGGAAGGCGGAAGCTAAACGATATGCCCAACTGTTCCGAATATACTCTACTACCAACTCTTTTTTTCGAGCTTTGATCGGTACATGTAGACATCGATTGATCCTCTTTTCCTAACTGTGTATATGGACCATTCCTCCTTCAACAGAGGATTAGCAGGCGCATAATTTGCAGTAGATGGGATGTCGTTCGGTCACTGAGATCATCCGACGTGGGCCCCGTTGGACTTTTTTATGAGGCCACTCGGATGACCCTAATTATACGAATAAGTATCAAACCTTGGATCACTCTAAAATCAACATTTGTCCAGTTATGGCCAATATACATACATACACATATCAACAAGTGGCCAAAAATATCTCAAAAACTCATCGCCTGAAGGCAGTCTGGAAAGTTTTCGACTCACGAATAGACAAAAGGAAGCCTCCACTGGGTTCCGAAGCTTTTTGAACGAGAACATACATATTTACATAGAATTCTACTCATATGGTTAACGGGGTGCACCGAATATTGATGGCGATTGCAAAGCTGGCTAACTGGCAAGGAAAGGTACGCCCACCCTAAACCTTCCGAGAAAGGACACAGTAGTTATACCAATAGCCCTCTTTCAAGCAGTTTGTAGTAGTGAGCAATGAACGCTGGAACAACTTTTCGCCTTGCGAAACTTTCAGAGTACCTGGTATTGCAATAAAAGGAGACGCTTACGGGCCACTTCCTGATGTGTAATCAAAACCTGGTTTGACCTACATATGTGACATGTAGGACCGAATCAAAAAATTACCAAATTGAAAAATAAAGAGAAAAATTACCAATTTTGGTAAAAAAATTACCAAAGCGGCAACGCTGCTACCATCCAAGAGGACATACGATATTTCACTTCAGTGCTGCAAAGTACATCAAGGAAACGGTGGCGTTTATCCAGTATTGAAACCATCACTTTTTGGGGTTACAAAAACGTGGACGACTTGCCAATCGGGGCATTCGTAGAATTCACCTCAACACAGGAGAGTTTGAGAGGTTCAAGGTGCTCCAGCGCAAAACAAAAAATTTGGTAAACTGATAATGCCCACGAATAATTTGGATGCTTACTTCATAGCGGCCGCATTGGCTGAGTGGTTAGAGGTGCGTACTATCACACGGTAAAGCCTGAGTTCATCCCTTGTCTGCATAACATCAAAATTAGAAAATTTTCTCTAACAGCTGTCGCCCCTAGGCAGGCAATGACCGACCTCCGAGTGTATTTCGACGCACACCACAAATTGAAGGAGAGGCTTGGCCAAAAATTAGCAAAAGTTTAAGCGCCAAAAAAATAAATACTATTATTAAATTCTTGACCACGGTATATCGTCGTGGACTACTGCAACCAGTTGCTTGGAGCAGGGAGCCGGTATTGATTTATTAAAAAAACGCAACCTCATGGAATTGATCGTCACATTCGCCAGATACAAACTCGATTGAAAATTATAAGGTGAAAAAGTTTTGTCTTAAACCGGTTGTATATATAAGCAACTTATAAATTTTTCACCAATTTCTTGCGGTTCTTTTTATGGATGCAAAGGTTAATAACCCGAGCAGCCGCAAAAGCAATAGAACTAGATAATTTCTTAAGCCTCTGCACATTTACGACCTTTTTGGCGCACTGACCAC
>NW_016192032.1:0-3490 GCF_001687245.7 Rhagoletis zephyria | reverse complement strand
AAGGTCCTCAAGTCGCTAGCCGGAAGTACCTGGGGCAAAGACAAAGAAAAGTTGCTGGCAACATACAAGGCAATTGGCCTGCCGGTTCTAATTACCAGTGTGGTCGCCGGGACCCAGTAGGACGCAGTAGATGAAGCTGCAGACGACCTAAAACACAGTACTCCGGACAGCGACCCGATGTCTTCTGATGTTGCCAGAACATCTCCTGCATGACGAGGCGCAAATGCTCCACATAAGGGAGCACAAAACAATGCTCTGCAAGCAATTCTTAGTAGGGAACCACAGACGTGGACATCCGAAGAGACACCTGCTTGCAGAGGAGCCCTCGTCAAGGCATGTCAGAAGGCATCTATAAGAACTGGCGAACGAAGTTCAGAGGTTAATAGGGCAACCTCTGCACCCGACAGCATATCGACAGGTCCTGAACGGCATTCACAGGGAGTCGGTCTCAATTTACCTAGACTCCAGACTTGTGAATGCCGCTCTGGGCACACAACCACCTGACGTGGACGAAACGGAGCTTCGTCTGCCTCGGGACACTCCAACTNCAACGCTGCCGTCTGTTTAAGCTTTTACATTACGTGTTGGCTCACAGTGCTTTTCAAATACCGCTTAAACTTGCTAGAATACAACTTTCGGATAGTTTTTCTTCTTGCATCTGAAAGCATAAGTATGTGGCAATATTCAGTAGATACCCGATAAATAAAAAGTGTTTATGATTTGTCAATTTTTTATTATTTATTAAGAATTGGAATTCTGGCACAGAAACCAAAAGCTCTTTTCTTGATAAATTATCAAGACTAAAAATGCTATTGACAAGGGTTTACAAATTGAAATTTCATATGAAAATTATAAATTTTTTATATTAAAAAATTTTTCCATCATTTAAATACTACATGTGCCGGCATTTGAACCTCCGACACACAGAATTTATACCCGACATCTCTACCTACTCGGCTATGGCAGTCAAAAGCTTTCTTGCTTTTAAATTCATAATTTTCATGGCACCCTGAAATTGTGCATATGGAAACTGTGCATACGAAATAATGCATATGAAAAAAACCGAAATAATGCATACGAAAAAAACCAAAATAATGCATATATACACATTTTCGGTTGAAAAGCGAAATAATGCATATGAAAAAAACCGAAATAATACACATATGCACAGTTTCGGTTGAAAGCCACTATTGCGGCTTGCATACTAGAAAAACCGAAATTATGCATATACACATTTCCTTTGAAAACAGAAATAATGCATATGGGAAAAACGACGTACTGCATACATGCAGAGTTTCGACTCAAAACCGAAATAATGCATATGACAGAAACCGAAATAGTGCATACCAGTGTTGATATTTTAAGTACAATTGTACTTTTTTCAGTACAATTAGTTTTAAAAAGTACAATAGTACAATTTACCGATTTCAAGACCGATTTCAACATACTTTTTGTACAATTACGCAAATGTCAAGCTGTGAAGTTCTACTTATTTGTGCCTTGATTGGTCTTTGTATTTTGCAAAGTTTATTGTGCTAATTTTGAGTAAAAGTTGCTATAAAAAGTGCCTACGAGCATCTTAGTGTGATAATAACCGAAGCTAAGTGAAAGTTTTGTGATTTTTGTGGTTTTTATTAAATTTAATTAAATTTCACTAGCTTACATCTAATCTTGCCGAGTCATTTGTTGTTATCATTGTTGTTGTTATTCCTTTGTAGTTAACTGAGATCGTTTCTATTTTTGCACATTTCTTTTTGCTCTTTTTGTTTACTTCGTTTAGTATTTCTTGTCACAGCTGTTTGCGCTGCGTTTATTAAGTGTCACATTACAGTGATACTCAAACTATTCGCTACACATATTTTTAAGCTAAATACATCAGCTCCTGAATTGTTGTGTGTGTTGTGTTAAACTTATTTTTGCTTGTCTTTTTATTAACATAAGTGTTATTAAATCTTTCAATATGAAGTGTGATCTTGATAACTGCCAAATCAAAAGCGAATCTGAACGCTACTTATCGTGCTGGCTCTGTGATGGTATTTGCCATCTAAAATGTGCTGGTTTGACAGGAAGAATTCTGGACGCTATTAATGATGGCAAAGGTCTTCGCTGGTCTTGCTTAAAGTGCAGGTCAACCGAAGTTGATCTCTTTAAGTTGTTTAGACAAACCAGAGAGGTAGGGAGAGAGTTGTCGGTACTGACCGAAAAATTTAAACATTACGAAAATGTATTTAAATCTTTTAAATGCTTAGATACCGTACAATCTATGAAGGACATTCATGTGTCAAAACGTAAGCGTCTTCATAGTCCGCCTAATGAAAGGACCGTTCCTGCAGTATCTTCCCCGTCCCCCGTTGAGGTTGTGGCACCGCCATCTAATCTTCCAACGCTTACTCTATCCTCAATTAGTAACTCAGTTACTCAACCCCGTCCGCCGGTAATCGAGTCTGATACTAGGAGACTGGTTGTGGTTCCCCCAAAGAAGTCTATATTTGTATCTAGATTTTCGAGGCATACTTCCGAGGACGATATAAAGTTTTACATCTCGTCCAAAGTTAAAACTGTCAACTTAAGTATCAGAAAATTTAATTTTAAATATGAAAGAAATATTTCTTCATTTAAAATAGATGTAAATTTAGAAAATTTTGACATGCTGCTTAGTAGTTCTTTTTGGCCCTCCGGAGCTTTTGTTCGTGAATTTGAGTATAGGCCCAACAAAAATAATAATTTACAGATTAAATTAAATTGTCGTGGCCTATATACAAAGAAAAAGTTGAGCAAAGCGTTGCACATTTTAATTTTACTGTACATAGATTATTTGAAAAGTATGTGCCTAAACGCATGTGTGTTCCTGTAGAACAAACACAGTTATGGTTCACTAAAGAACTGAGAAACTTGAAAAACAGAAAGTCACGTTATTTTAGATTACACAAAAAAACCGGCTTACACTCATACTATGTAAAATACTCACTTTTGCGTCACAAGTTCTTTGAATTAAACAAAAAGTGTTATAAAGATTACTTGTGTAAAATCAAACGACGTATAATATATAACCCCAAATCATTTTATGATTTCGTAAAATCCAAGCGAAATGTACGTGGGTTTCCTTCCGCCATGAAGTATCAAAATACCGTCTCTGGTGATAATCAAACAATTTCTAACATGTTCGCTCAGTTTTTTAAATCCAATTATTCCACTAACTCCCAAGCATACTTTGACTATCCTTTTAAACTAAGTCCAATTAACTCAATACATAACCCTATAATATCTCCCGATGATGTTTTACTTTACCTGAAGTCCTTAAAGCAGTCTTTTAGTTATGGTCCTGACCAGATCCCCACTTGTTTTCTTAGAAATTGTGCTGATTATCTCTATGAGCCGTTAACAGCCTTATTTAATTTGTCTCTTAAAGAGGGCGTTTTTCCAACTGTATGGAAGGAATCGTTCATAACCCCCTTACATAAAAGCGGTAGCAGGTCTTCAGTGGAGAACT
>NW_016192031.1:0-3491 GCF_001687245.7 Rhagoletis zephyria | reverse complement strand
GTTGGTTAAGATGAGTTGATAACTGTGTCAAGAGTTCGTAAGTACATATGTATGTATATGTGCATACAGACTTACAAACCCATTCCTATGCTTACATAAATATATGTATGTATGTAGCTGAACTTGAAAGATTTTTAGTAGAGCATTAGTGAACTTAAGTTTTGAGCTGCTGCATATGACGCCAGTATGTTATGTGCCCTTATTAGGGGAAATTACAAAGGCGAGAGTGGGTATTTTAGGTAATATTAAGAGAATAAATCTGGCCTTATTTCCTCAAACTAGCAGGATCAGGTCTTCGCAAAGATTATTATAGACCTTTTACATACAAGCTTAAATAATAAATGGATTTTAAAATACATAAGTTACGCGCCACTAAAAACATAAAGTTTGGCAATTCAAAACCCGAACATAATATTGTGTTAATTTAAATACTGGACATATATTTTTGGTCATTCAAAATCTGAGCATAGATTCTTTTTTTCATTAAGAGTAGATACTTTTTCATCTAATATGTGGACATAATTTTTGGTATTTTAAAAACTGGACATATAGGCTATCATTTTTGGTCAATTTATAAATTTTAAATAACTTAAAAACGGCATAAATTTTTGGAAATTTATTAAAGGATCACAGGTTTTTTTTTTTTTGGCAAAAGGTTGGATATTAATTTAATTAATGTGAAAACTTGACATACATTTTTGGTCATCTAAAATCTGAACAAATTTGTGGGCAAATAAAAAGGGAACATACGTTGTCGGTGAGCTATTATCTGTACATAAATTGTAGGTAATTTAAAAACTTCACATACATGGCTTTTTAATACACCCGGAGGTAAGCCTCTGCGCTATTGAGGTACGAGCGCTATTAGAAAAACAATATTTTTTTTGAATGTTAATCGGAACATTGTTCGAACATTGGTCCTACCGTGTCGTAGTGCGCACCTCCAACCACTCGAGCACCACGACGGCTTCAGGGAGAAAGATACTAGAATTAACCGAGCCTTGGATGGACAGTGCTGTATTTGTATGAGTATTTTCGACTTACCCTGAATTCACAGTAGGTAAATTTTAAAGTTTTAGAATATCATTGCCAAAAGGCCAAACACGTAAACTTAATTATGTGATCTAAAAAATCTCTATAACGTCAAAATTTTGAGATATTCTGTGGAGAAGTTTTATGAAAAAAATCAAACTTTAAAAGAGAAAAAATTAACAAATTCTTTTTCAATTTTTTTTTATAACGAAGAAAATCTATAAAATAAATAAAAGGGTGGTAAGCAGGCAAATAAAAATGCGCAATCATTTTGTTGTATGAAATATGTGGAGGGAAAATGTTACGCATACGCCATGTACTACGATTATGCCATGTACTTAGTACGTCGCATTTTCATATGCCTATACCACTCTTTTATTTATCCACGTTTCGTAAAAAAAATTATTAGACTTTGTCGTTTTTTCCAACTTTGCTTAACAAACAAATCGTGGTACAAAGCTTAATAACAGTATTTAAATAAATATTAAGACAATAAAGTTGAGAAATAAATTAATTGAGCCATTTAGGTTTTTGATTTTCAAGAGCGATCTAAATTTATGATGGTTCAAGCGAACCGCGGTGGATTTTTGGTGCAAATAATGACATTGCTTTACCAAAACAAGTGTTTTACCCTTTCTTCCATCAAAATGAACGCTGGTAATTCCAGAAAGTGAGGTTGATTTTGTATTTCAATACAAACTAGTTTTCTATCTTGTCGAACTTTGCTTCGATTTATTACTTTTCAAAAGTATTGAGACCTACAAACGTCTTGAAGAACTGCGCCTGCAACTGCTGCCCTCGATCGATCTGGTGTGCCATACCTATTGCAAACTATGGCTAAGGTAGGAAGATGTAATTTTTTTCTTTGACTTGGCAGTAAAGGAGAATTTTATCCGAAATTTTTTTAAGCATGAACTCGGATGGGGATTGTGGACAGCGGAAAACAGAAGAGTAGGTTCCAGCGCACATGGAAAAAATCGGAGTCCGCTCTTTATTTATGTTTCCTTAAAATTTTCTTTCAACCTTTTTCATCTCTAAACGGTCTAGACTGGCAATCGTAATTTTTCTTTTATGTCTCTGATCATATAGAGAGTTTTACAATTGGCGCGGAGTGGAATTTGCCCCTAACTAGGCAAAATGCTAATGATTGATTTTTCCGTTTTTCTTGAGAGCTGAAAACTGCCCCTAAAAATTGACCTGATTCTAGGTTTTTGCCTTGTGAACTTTCGGAACTTTTTCTTACATTTTTCATCAATCATTATGAATGGTTTCACTGCTACCAAATATTTAGGCTGGACCCAACAAAAAATAGAATAAATAAATATCTTTAAAAAAAATTGAAATGCTTTTGCAGAGCATAATTAGAGCTAGGATTGGTTCTATTTTATTTTCATCAACTGTACATATTTCCACGAAACAACGAGAATCCAGAAAAATGCACGACTATCCTTATTCTTCCTACAGTTCCTTGAATTTATTAATTTGATTCGTGGAAAAAGCTTCTGGAACTTGATGTCACTAAATGTAAATGTCAGAAAAAATGTAAGTGAAAATTCAAAATCAATGCCTTAGACAGTGAGGAGTGTATTTATGTACATCTATGCATTTTTATATACATTCATACATATCTATTTAAATATATGAAATAGTTTATTGAAGAGGGCAACACAGTAAGCAAATTTTAATGCCAAAGCCAAGGGTGAACATAAAACTTCTTGCCCTTAATATTAAGTATACATACATACATACATACGTACAAGTAAAATCGAATACCTCACACATGCGTTCGCACAAAATTGTCAACTACTATTTTCATTGGACCAAAGACGCACTTATCAACTACATTTTTGTTCCTTGAATCCTTGGAAAGGAAAATACTTTTTACTTCTTCGACTAACATGCAATTTCTTTTAAACCATTTCTTTTTTCTCTCCGATGTGTACAATCACTATCTTGTAATACTTTTTTCCCAATTCGCCTCTTTGACCATCTTCGGGCGCCATTAGGTGAATTGTATGAACTCTAGTGATTGCTCAAAGCTAAATTGCCTCACCGAGAGCGCGCCGCGTTTAGCAGCTTCGATGGGAAAACATGCTAAAGTGATGTCGCCATTAGCGCACACAAGGGGTGGGTTTTGGGGTTCAAACCCCCCCTAAAGCTAATAACCTCAAATACAAACTGTATCTTAAAGCTAAGAATCCAGCTCTCAAGGAAATCATAAGAAATATTTATTATAATTTCTGTTGCTTGATAAAAGCGNAACATTTTTTTCTTGAGAGCTGCAAACTGGTTTAATAAATTTTGGTAGAAGAAAATTTCCTTTCCATTTCTTGTCGGTCGTTTTATATGAATTTTTCGTTTTTCTTAAGAGTTCTTAAGTCGCTTAAAAATGTTTGAGTTCTGTTAATCATATGTAAATAAAGTGCAGTTTATGAATTTTAAACCGTTTATTTATTTAT
>NW_016192030.1:0-3491 GCF_001687245.7 Rhagoletis zephyria | reverse complement strand
GTCAGAACTCATACTAACACATCTATTTGTAACTCACTGATGCTGATAGTACTTTTATTCATTCACAGTTTCAAATTAATTAAAAAAACAAATTTTTTGAATTCCACTTGTTCATTGATTTGTAAATTTTTACAATTCATAAAAAACTTGATTAAAATTTTTGCAAGTGTGTTTGTAAAACAAATTGTTAGATAACAATTATGAAAAATGTCAATTGACGTTGTTAAATTATGTTTTTGTAGCGGTCACGCGCTCGATCGACGACTGATCAATTGCCTTGCCATCAAAGCTTCGAGCACCTCTGCTGCTCAGCATATAAGCTCTGGCGACACAAGCACTCTTCACGCAGTGAACGCAGTGCTTTCCAACTTCAACACCTCACCCGCGTCCCGGTACACACTACCGGTCATCAACATTTTTATATTTAAATTTTACAAATTTTTGATAAAAAACGCACTAAACTTGCGATTAAATGTTGCAAATATGGGCTTAAGTTCAGACAAAATTTATAAATTCTTTTTAAAAACATTTACATATGATCACCCTTTAAATTGTTAAAAAAATTAAATTTTTACTATTTTTTAAACACAATGGTTATTACAATAATAAAGGGCCAACTTTTAAACTACTTTTTATTTTTAAAAGCAATCATACGATTTTAGTATTTGCATGTCAAATGTTATACTTTTATTTATAATTTTTGTAAAGTTATTTTTTAGAAATTTAAAATACTTATTGAACCAAAATTTTAAAATAAAAAAAATAACTCAATTACGTTTCAAAATGTATAAAAAGTGTGCAATTTCTCTACAACTATTTTATTTTTAGCAGCTATATTTTATGATAGTTGGATGATCGTTAATGTCTAAGTTTCACTTTAGTTAATAAAGTCACAACAAAAAGGTGTTGTTCTAAAACCATCAAGCTACTGGTAGAATGCACCAAATGCCCCTATTAACCACATTGGCAAATTGCCCCTTTTTACTGGTTAATATAATTCACAATCGTCTCATGCATATTTCATCTTTTCAAAATATCACATTTCTTTGTTATTCCCTATTATTACTACAATTTACAATATGGCATCAGTGTTGAGTCACTATTGTTGTTTTGTGATGCTTTCACCATCTAGATCGATAGTTAAGAAAAGAATTAAACAATGGGGAATGAATGCTTATATGGATTTGCTCAAATATGATATTTCATGTGATTTATTTATGATTAACTTTTATTTTCAAGTTTAAAATTGATGGAATTTTTCTGTAAATAATCTTTTCAAAAAATATTCTCAAAAACTAAAAAAAATCAGAAATGCAATTTTAATATTAAATATCTTTATTACTTCAGAAAATGTTTACAAATAAATTTGAAATCAAATAACCGTAACAGCAATGCTGTGTTCACTTAAAAAATGATTGGATGTCTTTGCAACTGAATTATTTGTTGGGTAGTTGATGCGCAATGAGTTTGAGCGATTCAAGCTTCTCCGCAACTCATCGCACTCATTTGCACTTGTTGGTGGAAGCGATTGAGGATCGGCGGCAATTCGGGGCCACTTGTGCCGACTGGGACTTGATGCTGCCCTGCCAACTGAAGCTGATCGCAAGTGACGGGAAGAACGGTTTTGTGTACTCTGCTTTCGAGCTGACGCTCTTCTAGTGGCATTTCCTCGAAATTTAAAGTGACTAAATGAACTTCTGCACGTTGTCAGCAGTGCGGAGATAAAAAGAATTAATGAAAAGCGCAGTTTACTGTGGAATGCCAGGAGAATGAACGGAACGACGAGGCACGATGTTGTCTCCTCAAGGTAGGCTAAGTAAAAGTTAAACCGAAGGTCAGTTAATGGCTGGTATGGCTGGGCAATGAGCACTTCAGGTAGATTGGGCTGCTCATCGGTGATCAGAGGATAGGGCGACGGTGAGAAGCATGCTGTGCACGTATTGCGCACCAGCTTGGGCGCTGATGCAAGCAGAAAGGCCCAAGAGAGAATGGTCACCGATTTGAGCTCCTTTGAAGAGGTGAGAAGGTGTGACTTGACACTGCGAGAGATTGAACTGGAAGAAGTCAGTTGGCAGCCGAGCACAGGCGAGTTGAGGTAGATGACTCGGTCTGATCCGCTGCTTGAACTTGGTCGCTGGTAGACTGCTTTTCGACCGTTCAGCACTGAGTTATTCTTTCTAAAGCGGCCTTTAGTGGACGATGAGTGGCCGGAGCACTCACTTGAAATACTGGTAGTTCTTCCCTTTGATGGAATTCCTGAGTCAGACACGGTCAAGTCAAAAGTGTTTGTCGACAGAGTGGTGGTCGTGGAAGCATGTTGGAGATTGGAGCAACAGGGCAATATAAGGTGGACTGGCTTTGAGTTGAGTATTGTGCTGTACAGTGTTTTCTTTTTTGGCGGTTGATGGAACGAGGTGACGACTGTTGAGGAGGATGAACATGGCTGATGGTGATGAGGCGAGGTGATGANAGTGTTTTCTTTTTTGGCGGTTGATGGAACGAAGTGACGACTGTTGAGGAGGATGAACATGGCTGATGGTGATGAGGCGAGGTGATGGCTGAACTGTTTGGTGTTGATTGAAAGACTGAGAGTGCTTTAATCTGGCGAGCCGTCAGTAGGACGGTCCAGTAAAGCATTGGCAGCAAGGCAGGCCCAGAGACGAGTAGCAGTGTGTAGAGAACATAGGGACAGGCAAAGTGGGAGTGATGGTCAAGGGCGCAGGTGAGCTCGCCAGTGAGAAAGCGATAAGCAGCAAATCCGTAAATGGGCGCAGCAAAGTGCATAGCACTGAGGAAGGCAACACCTGTCAGCGTAATGTACAGCACAAAATGGCTGCACTTGCTGAGGTACGAGGACGGGTCCAGGTGGGCAATGTACCTGCTCAAATCATCATTTGTAGGAAAAATTTAATTATTCAAAGTTTATTGTGAAGTAACTTGAATATTTTTTCACAACTTTTGGTAGTCATTTTATTACCTGTCATTTAAAAGCAGTGTCGTTGTCCACAGGTGAAAGTTTTGTAAAAATGTATTTAGAAAACCGTGTAAGTAGCAAAATGAAGGCCACAAAAAACTGTTACCTAAAAGTAATTTAATTTTACACGTGAGTAAACTTTATGTAAAAACATTTTAAAACGTTTGTAAATTGAGTTAAAAATGTTCAAATTTATATTGACAAAAACAATTTTTGCAAATGTAACAAGCTTTTTACTTACTTGAGAGTGTTGCCAATATTAGTGCAGCTCTGATTAGCAAACGAAGCAGTGTAACAATGCCTATAAAGGTGATTATCTGGTCAATGACAGGCATGGGTGAGTGTCCTGATGACGAGTAAATGGTCCGCCGAGCTACAGGTCCTGGTGCATGCGTTTGATGTCGAGCCGTAACTACCGAAGCAAGTAAAAAAACATTCAGGGTTACGCCAACTGTCAGTTGACTGAGCACTGCGTAAAAGTCAAGAGCGCGAAAATGATTAAGTACAACACTGGCAA
>NW_016192028.1:0-3491 GCF_001687245.7 Rhagoletis zephyria | reverse complement strand
AGTATGTTTGTATATGGTATATTATATATATCTAAAAGTACATACAAACCTATGCACTGGCATAAATATAAACATACATATATTTAGCTATGCATATGTACATATGTATATGCATGTAAACAAAGATGTACAAGCATTTCAATTAATATGAGAATATGTCCTATAAACATACAAATTTGCAAAGTAACCACTAACTTATTTATGTATGTATGTATGTATGTCTAAGATACGTAGATTAATGTAAACAAAAACGAGCATACTTATATCTGTACAGACACATAATATATGTATGTATGTACGGGATATAAATCTCTACATTGCCCACTTTACTATTAACAACTGCCCACGAACTTTTCCAAAAAAAAAAATATAAAAATGCAACATTTATAAAATGACCAAAGCCCGTTCAGAATAGCAGCGGCTGCTGCTGATAATGATAAGGCTGTTGCTGTTTGTTGTTGTCGTTGTTCAGGATTCTTCTGATGACAACGGTGTGGATAATGTGAACATGAATTTGCGATGAAACATTTCCGTTCTAATAAAAACAACAATAACAGCAGATGTGTAATGCATTTTTTTGTGTACAAGGAAATCTGCGTGCAGAGTACATTCATATTACATACATACATACATATGTACCCTGCAAAAAATTGTGCGACTAATCTCTAAAGAGAGTATTCCGAGATTACTCTCAATCGGGTACAATTGGGCATTAATTGGGAGATCAATTAGTCTCGACTCATCCCTTATGGGTATAATTGGAGATCATTTAGTCCCCAACTATGATATGTACGTACTTAGTCAATGAAATTTCATGTGCGGCTTTTTCGCTTTTTATACCCGTTCGGGTATAAAGGTGAACAATTAGTCTCTTCATAGGACTTGCCCGAACAAAAGCGATCAGTTCATTCCATATAAAGAGATCAAAAGTGGTATTAGTCGCATGCTCCTTTGCGATTGCTCCCGGAGTCATCCCGGATTAGTCCCATTTTTTGCAGGGTATTTACTTATATTTGCATAACTGTGCGCCGTAAATGCCTTGTGGTCAAATAGCTCAACTGCAAGCTGTTGCTTAAATTTTAATAATGCATAAATGTTTAGTTAAAAGTCATTGGAAATTTGCCTTGGGCTCAATGAAAAATTAGCAGCCAGCCAGCTAGGGAGACGAAATGATTTCCGGGCAATCCACCACTGTGACTGTGATTTTTAGATAACCCTACATTGGTGCTCTTAAATATTTAAGGCTTGCCTCTACTGAGTCTTCCTAGGTTCTTTAAGGAAAACCCTTTAATTATAAGCTTTGAGTAGCAAAGGTATGAAAAGGCAGGGCTGAGGTATTTTGAGTCCATTTCTACTATCATCAACTGGTTCACTGTGATATCGTTGTTGATCGGAAACTACTAGGCTAATAAGAAAGGCGTTGTATGCCTGTGGAGAAGTTTAATACGCTGCTGGACACTTAGCAAATGCGACTTGTTTAAACCTTAGCCTCCACCAAGGCTGTACATTAGACCGCATCACGATATTTAGTTCAAACTATAGGGTTCCATCCTTAATAATAAATTATTCCTCAAATTGAAAATAAAGTTAATTATAACCACGAAAAATAACAAAAAACCTGTAGCGAGACTCACGGTTGCATTTTAATATCGAGAAAAATTGCCAGAAATGCATTCGCTAAAAATTTCATGCAATTCGCTTTTCGGAAATGAAAAATCCCTTTCGGAAGGAAGACAATTTACATGCTCATGCAACTGCCTTTTGATTTTTCAATATTTGACAATCTTTTCGAAATATATTGCATTTGCCACGTCTGACACGCTCTTAACCACAGTTAGTGTTTGCCGAGTGTAGTATTACAATTCAAACTGTGGCGCGGGAATTTGAAAGCATAAACACGGACTTATTGATAATAAAGTAATAAAAATAATACTAATAATAATAGTATAGTAAATAAATAAATAGTAAAGTAATAAAGTTGGAATGAATATGAATAAAAAATCGTGGCCAAGTAAACTGTACACCTTTTTTTAAATTTGGTAGAATTCTATAAATTAATATAAACAGTTTTATTATTTACTTTTTAATAGTTCAAGCCTCAACAAAAACTATATAAATAAAAGTTTCAAACTTGGTACAAAATTTAGAAAAGTTTATCAAATATTGATCAAAATTTTATTTTTTTTTTAATCAAAATTTTTATAAAAATTTTCGGTGGCCTATTTAATTTCAGTATATTAGTGTGCAAGTTTGAGATGGCTCAAAATTCTCGTTGATTTTTGAAAAATTTTTTTGCCGACGAATGGTTTTTATACAGGTAGATTTTGTTTTGGCGACAGTGTCCCACCGTTATTCCATACAAAGTATGCTCGAACATTTTGTATACTATGAGCAAACAAATTGCCAAAAATTAACACGATTTTTCACTAACTTAAATTCTGCACTTTATATACTAAAATTTAATGGGCTACAAAATTTATTTGCAAAATCTGTATGCCAAATGTGTTAAATTTTCCAGGGGTTTGAACAAAGTTTAAAAATAAATTACGAATTTGTATTTATTACACTCTCTAAATCAGACATATATCGGGATATATTTTTGACGGTTTAAATTGCCTAAATCTACCTTTGTGCATCGTATAGAAAAAAATTTTCAAAAACCAACCAGAACTTTGAGCTGCTTCCAACTTGCACTTTATTATACTAAAATTAAATTGGATATTAAACTGCATATTCAAAATTTTTCCAAATTTTTTTTTATTCCAAAGTTTGAAATTTTTAACAAAATTTGATAAATACTTAGTTTGAGACTTGTATTCATATAGTTTATGTTGCGGTTAGAACTATGTATATTTAAAAAAAAAAATATATATTTTTTTTATTACATAATTTATAAAATTCCACCAAAACTAAAAAGAAGTGGTGGTAAGCTTTGCGTGACCATGAGTATACATATGTATATTTTTTTCATTTCTTTCCCGCCATCTGGCAACTATTAGATATTGCAGTTATGACCTGAAAAAAAAAGTTGAAATTACAATTAGTTTGTCAAATTGATTTCTAGCGGCGCGCCGTTGAAAGGCGTATTTATGCGTTATGTACTTACGCAAAAACTGCATAAAATATTACTTCATAGCTATTATTCGCGCTTCTAAACCGCATTCGCACTGTCATTGATTAATTTTTGCACATAATTTATTATTATGTTTTTTTGTTGTTTTGCATTGCACTCGCCTAACTAACTGCCTCTATCACTTCGCTTATGTTTGCAACAACCGCAGTTGACTTTTTTGTCTGCACTTCCCATTATTAATACATACTGTCATTGCACCATTTACACATTCATAGTGTATGTTTGTTCGATGCAGCGGCTGTCGTCGCTTAATAGCGGCAGACAATGAATTAAGCAAACAAAAAAAAATAACAAAAAAAAAACACGGAGAAAAGGAATGCAAATACATATCTAACGGATGCATTTCATTTCATTCATT
>NW_016192027.1:0-3491 GCF_001687245.7 Rhagoletis zephyria | reverse complement strand
ACTGAGGGAAACAATGCATAGTATAGATGAATACTTTATATTTGACTAGCAGACTNATGTGTTTTATATATGAAAAAAAAGTATTGAGAAATGTTCTCCACTGAGGGAAACAATGCATAGTATAGATGAATACTTTATATTTGACTAGTAGACCCGGCGAACTTCGTCCCGCCCAAAATTTGATTTTTAATTTAAACATTTTGGTCCAACAGTTTCTCCAACAATCCACGCTTACGATTTTTACTGGCACATTCATCGACTAAGACTATGGTTTGGTCAGAGAACGTTTATAAATGAGAAGGCGCATTTTCAGTGTGAACTAATTGCTGCTAGAAATTTTGGGGTGCGGTCGGCCAAATACACCACTTGTCGTCGAAATGCACCACTCGTCGACGGACGGTGTCGGCTACCACCATACCAAAAATTTTTCCATCCCACCACACTTCGGCCAAAATTACCATTAGTTGTGTTTTCGTATTCTCCAGCAAAAAATATCCAGTAACTTGCCAGTAACCAAATTTCGGAGAGTAAGCCAATATTTACTCCCAATGAGTGAAATATGCAAGAAAGTACGAAAACGCAAAACCAGCAAGAAGTTGCTAGTTTTATAAACAGCTGATTAATTTGTTATTTTCCGATGCAATTTTCTTAGAAAACTAGTGTTTTCCATCTTATTATATATTTAAATAGGTTTATTTTGTCAATTGCAACTCTAAAAGCACCACAAACAATTATTTTCTTAATGTGATTTACAGGGAACGGATTTTATGGAAATTGCCTTTTTTTCTCCTACAAAGATAGAGTATATTCGATTAAGAATGTCCACGATTTAGCTTTCCCTGATTCCATATATACACATTTGAAGTTGCCTTTTTTTGCCTTTTTTAAGATATTTGCCTTTTTTTTGCCTTTCTACCTTTAAAAAAGTGATTATAGCATTTAAATTTTTTTTTTAAGATTAAAAAATATACACATGCTAATGCGGCTTACGGAAGCACAGGGACCTCTCGCCAAATTGGTGTTGAAAAAATTCAAAGCCGTTTTCTCAGCTAACGTAGGCTTGCGATCTCGTACTTATATCTGTTAAGATCTTGTAAAAGTGTACAAATGCACGTGATTAAAAAGTTTAATAAAAAATTTAATAAATAGCAAAATATATTTGGCTTATTTAAAATGTTCGTTATCATTGCTCTCTTATTACTCCTATAGGACGCTTTCGGGATGCCTCTAACGGGAGCACTCCCTTATTGCTCGTTCGGGTGGAATACGGGATGTTTTCTATGTGCACTCCCTTGTTGTCTTTTTGGGTGGTTTCTGGGAGGTAACTATGGGAGTACTCCCGTATTGCTCCATTAGAAGGTTTGTGGGATGATAATTCTGGGTGTGCTCCCCGATTGCTCGTTTAGGAGGTAAAAGGGATTACTCCCCCTCCTAGGACATCCAATGTTAAAGGGAGTATACAAAATGACATGCTTATACACAGAAGCATAGGGAGCAATGGGGAGTATTCGTATACTCGCAAGGGAGTACTAACCGAGCAATCGTACGATGCTCCCAAGTTCTACTGGGAATATACGCGCCCAGTAGAACTTGGGATCATCGTACGATTGCTCGGTGAGTACTCCCTGGGAGTATACGACTACTCCCCATTGCTCCCTATGCTTCTGTGTATAAGCATGTAATTTTTTATACTCCCTTTAACACGGGATGTCCTAGGGGGCGAGTAATCCCTTTTACCTCCTAAATGAGCAATCAGGGAGTTCATACAGAACTTACCTGCTTGCTTAGAATATATCCCATTACTCTCCCAAGCGAGCAATATAGGAGTAAAAAAACCGAAAAATCTCGTTTAATGCTCCTAAATCATGCCTCAGAGAGCATTCTTCACTTGCTCGCTTAGGAGGTCTCTTAATTGACTCCTAAGCAAGTAATAAAGGAGTACAAAATCGACAAATCTATCTTGTTGCTCCGAAATCAGGTCAAGGGGAGTACTCTTTTATTTCTCATATAGGGAGATCTCCCTTCAAGTTCTAGTGGGCGTATACTTCTACAATCACAAACATTTTCATAGGCTGTCTTTCTTTGATTTCGAATGGAAAACTCATTGCGATCATATTGTACTAGCAATATAGAAGTATTACATATATGACTTCAAAAAAAATTTGGATCAATTTGCTGCATAACTTTTGAATTATATGAGTTTAAATTAAAAAAATTATGAAAACAAGTGAATTTTTAATGTAGTTTTTAAGAGGGGCATAATTATTTCTGTCATAACTTTTGAAGCACACCATATTCTGATTTGAAATTAAATGGGCATTTAGAACTTATGTGTACACTTCATATCTAGTAGGTAAGAAAAGTGTGCATTAAAAAATAACGAAATGGCAAGTGATTCAAAGTCTGTGTTTTGAAGCATTTAATTTGATGAACTTTTTAAGTATGTATTGTATTCTACAAACAATTACAAATAGTTTGATACCTTAGGAAGAGGTGTGCTTTCAGAATAAACTAACTTTCAAAGATAAAATATTCTGCGATCTTGAGCGTAATTTTTGTTCCAAGAACACCTTAATTGAAGGCACATTTGGAAAATACGTCGAAACGATCTAAATCTTTCTATAACTGCTAGTCCTTATAAAACTACATATACCTGTAAAATGCTTCAAAAAATTTGTCTCTAGAAGTGTGTAAAAACCGTGATTTGCTTTTAATGATGATCCTTCTTTTAGTCAGAATATTTCGAGAGTGGTATCAAAGCAACTTTTTTTCGACAAATGTTCTGATAGTTTCTCTTACTTAATTGGAGCCTTCTAAATTCAATGGCGTCCTTAGTTTCACCCTAGTTTTCCACTTTTCGAGATAGCGGTACTTGAAACTTTGCTTAAATTTTAACACTTTTATAAAAAACTCCCTGAGTTTTGAAAATATTTTACTAAAATTTTGCACATAACCGTTTTTTAATATTACCTTAACTATTCCATTAAATCATCGAAATCGGTTCACTAAAACATCTAGCTCCCATACAACTGATTGTTCAGGTTAGAATTTAGTATAAGCTCAATATAACATATAGCACGCATACAATTTATTATTCTGATATGAAGTTAGAGTTATAGCGTAAAAACACATATCTGAGTAATCAGTTGTATTGGAGCTATATGTTAATGTGAAGCTATTGCGACAATTTTAAGGAATAATTAAGGTAATATTAAAAAACTGTTATGTGCAAAATTTTAGTAAAATAACTTCAAAACTGAGGGAGTTTTTTATAACATAGTTAAGATTTAATCAAATTTTCAAGAACCGTTATCTCAAAAACCGGAACCAATCTGGTAAAACGGGGCATGCCATTGAATTTAGAACATCCCAGTTAAGTGAACTCAACTTTCAAAATCTTTGCTCAAAATTTAAAACTTGAACAGCATAATTTGAACCCAGCTTATTCTTCTGTTTTCTATTTCATGTTTATTCCTCGTCTAACTTTTGAA
>NW_016192026.1:0-3491 GCF_001687245.7 Rhagoletis zephyria | reverse complement strand
AAAAATAGCGCCCTTAGTCACTCGTTCACAGTGATATATCAAATAACTTAATTCACCATGCGGAGAGGTTGGACGGTATCCTTGAAGGGATTTTTCGAAATAACGATGAAAGTTGGCTTCATCCTTTTGGGCCAGCTCAGAGAACGCTGCGCAAAAGCAATGATGTGAAGAACTGTGAAGCCCTTCAGACTAGGAGAGAATCGAAAGAGATCGAATAATCAAACTGAGCGGAAACATTTGTTCGATGAGAAATTATGCGGTTAGATTCTTTATTTGAATATCTTTCGGAGGTAACTGCTTAGAATTGGATATTGACAATTTTCGACGATTCAAGGTCGTTTACGTGTTGGTAGCGCCTCTACTGGCTTGATCATGACGTACAGAGGAAGAGTAAAGCGATGGAATGGCCAGGTGAATGTGGCTTGATTTCAAAAACGCTGGTACACCAATCAACAATACGCTTTAAAAGAACAAAACTGAAGTAGATTGACTTAGGGCTCCGTTTGGGGCTAGCACTGAAGTGTTTTGATAAAAAACGACGATATCGTTTTGAGGTAAAAATATTTACTTTTTGAATATCTTCGCTTTAAAAACAAACAATAAAAATAAAAATAAAAATCTTCTAGAATATTGGCTTGAATAAATGTGTATAGTGCTCTTTAGTATTCATGAGTACCCACTGACTGCATTAGAGTGCCGTATTCTTTAGGCACACACACATACAAATACATATGCACATGAAAGTCATCCTCTTGCTATTTGAATGTTTAAAGCAATAAATATTTTTTACATTTTGTTTTACTATTTGTTATTTTGCTGCTTTACATATAACACAAACATATACTAATATATGNGTGCTCAAGTTTATTAAAAATGTAGACAAATTTTATTTGAAAATACTTTACCGCAAATGTTATGCGAGTATTGTGGAAAAATAAACTTCCATGCATATGCTTGTATATATCTAAAAGAGGGGTACATAAAACAAGGGGTGAACTATTGGTGACTGCAGATGCCTGCAAGCTGCTGTAAATGTATAAATGTTAGTGGTGTTAGTGGTGGAGCTATTATCCTGAAATTAGTTTCATAAAGTTTCCTAAAAATTTGTTTATATTTAAGGACCAACAACCAAAACGAGAATTTTAAGGAGATAATTTGTTATGCATTTGCTCTTCTAAAAATGGCTTCTTAAACGAATAACTGGGAATTTTATAATTTGAACTAAAACTGAGTGTATGCGTCCACAGCAACTACGCTATCAAGTCACACATGTGCAAATTTTTTACATGAAAAAACGATTTAAAATATCTAAGCTATTATAAGTCGCAAATTTATGTTCTATTGCGATGTAGTTCTCTCAAATCCAATCAATCACAAAAACCGATTTTCTTTGAAATTTTACAGCAGCATCAACAATTGAAACAGGTTTGGTTGAGATACTTTGAGTCTTGTGAATAAAACAATAAGCAATTGCTTTTTCTTAAAATCTCAGACCTTTTACTTAAGTTTGTTTGAATAAATCGACTATTTAAAAGGTCTGAAATTTTAAGAAACAGCATTTGCTTAGTTTTTACTCATAAGGCCCTATGTGGTAAAATTTTTTCTCCATTGAAATAATTGAACATTTTCATTAAAAAATGCAGTGTTTCAAAATATTTATCAGCACGTTTGTTAATCGGCCTTTGTATCGGTAAATTCAATATGAAAACATAGTAAGGTAAAAGCGTTCTCTCAGTTGGGCGGCCAAAGATCAATTGTGGCGTAGGCTGTGGGACATTTATGATCATCCTGCTAAAACCAAAAGTCGTCAAAGTCCATTCATTCAATTTTCGGCTATAAAAAAATCGTTTAGCGTCCCTCTGTGCCGGGCACTGCCTGATGGGAACGCACGGTGAGAGGCTGAGCTCTCCAACCATCGACTTTTAACGCAGTTGCAGAGGCGATAAAGAGGTGGAGAGCATCGAATATTATCTCTGGCGCTGTTCCGAGCTTGCCAAAAGGCGCAACAATTTCTTTAATAAGTATTTACTTTTTAGACTGCTTAATCGACAAAAACTCGGCACACATTCTCAATACTAAGGTAATGGCATTACAGCGGTATTTTTCAGCTTATGCGTGCCTCTAGTAAATCCGATTAAATAGTTTGAAATTTTTTGAAAATTAAATTTTTTTTTAATATTGCACAAAGTGTGAAGGTTAGATTTGTAAGGTTTCTCTAAAAAATAAACTGCGTATATATAAGTGTATGTTTAGCATTCATACCCGTACTCGCATGTATCTGTAATCGCTTGGGAAAATTATTTATGTTTGTACCAGGAAAATACTTAACCGAAGTCAATGATTCTTTAAGTAAACAAATTTAGTTAATATCGAAACACATTGTTAAATAAAAGACCGGAGAGCAAACGAAACTATTCTTATTGAAAATAGTTTTAATTTTAGGCTTTTTATTTTAACATTTTATATACAGTTTCAGTTAATTTTTCTTTGGACATCTTATTCGCTATGTATATTATATCAACCCGTTATTGTAAAATAAGAGTTTTGAAGAAATAACTAATTACTCAGCAAGCATTCCTACCACTTGCAAATTCAACGTAATCGCATTTACTTAATGCGGTGATGTCTTTTCCTCTAACCAAGAAAAACTATCCTTCAATGTGGCTTCCTTTTCATTGCCGATATTTGACTGATTTATCTCTGACATTTGCCAGAGGTTGCTGTTAACTCAGCAGTTTATTTATTGTTTGGAAATTACATTTATGCAATGGTCATTTGTCTTTGGCTCTTCGAACAAACAAATACGCTCGTGGCCACAAATATTGACAAACTGAGGAATTTTGGGCGAACATAAACCGCAAGACATAAATCAACGGAGGAGTGTAGACGAATAGATTTCTTCTTCGCAAATAAATACAGTAAATACCTACATATTAGGGTGCTCATTAAAATACGAATATATAAACTTTGTATGGGATACCGCTTTCCATTATTCTACGTACAAAATTAAAACATCCACGAAAGTTTCCAAATTTTAACTAAATTTTTAGGACTGGCTATCATGGTTTGAAAAAATTTTTGACTTGAAAGCTGATACCTTTTTTGGTCAAAGTCCAAGATTTTGTCGAGTTTTTGCTATTAAAAAAATCAATATTTTCAAGCCCTAGTAGCGTTCTCCAACAATTCTTCTAAAGTTTGAAATTTTTGTAGATGTTAAGGACAGGGATCGAAAATAATAGTTATTTTCAAAATTTCAATTCAAAAAGTCAGTCGCAAAGAATTGGTCTTTTTAACATTTATATATAGCTTTTTAACATTTATATATAGCTGGTTATCCAAGGAATCCTAATGATTTAAATATGATTTATGTTTTTTTTACTTTTTTCAAAAAAGTCGGAAATTAAGCGTTATTAGTGATATTTTTTCAGTCAAAAGTAAAATATAAAATTTGACTTTTATTTTTCGGCCAATTATAACAGTTAAATCTGACT
>NW_016192025.1:0-3492 GCF_001687245.7 Rhagoletis zephyria | reverse complement strand
TTTTTTTGTGAATTTTGTTTTTAAGATGAGATTTCTTTTTGTTGTTTATCCTAGTGGCAAAGCTCAATTGAACTTCTCAAGGGACACGTTTTCGAGGTGCAGGGCGACCGCGAGGAGGCGAAGAAGGCCTTCCTAGGGGCACTTCGGCTCAATGTCTTCAGCTATGAGGCCTTTCAGGCGTTCACTCGCTTTGACATGCTCTCCAAGGATGAGGGTGAGTGCTTTCATATTGAAATGTTTTTATTTCTATTTTGAAAACTTTTCGCCCTACTAGAAAAAGAGCTACTCTCCATCATTGCCTTTGACAAGAAGAAGTTCACCAGTAGTCCGGACCAGTACATCAAGTACTTCTACCTGAGCGAGCTGAACAAGAACGGCGACTACAATGCGCAGATGAGCGAGGTCGAGCAGATGATGAAGATGTCGTCGCTGGGGCCGATTACCTCGAACATTTCTACGAAAACGGCCTCTTCTGCGACAAAGACCACCACTACGGCCGTCTCGAGCGGAGAACAGCAAATTTCGCCCTTTTCCGGCGTCTTCTCCAGCTCCATTGACCTGCGGCTGAACGAGGCGGAGCAGCTGTACAATGACTGTCAGTTTAATCGCTGCTACAAGATTGCCTCGGAGTAAGTTGGATGTTTTCACTGTTTTCAGCGTTTCGATTTCTAAACTTGACAATCTTTTTTGCTGCTGCTGTTGCAGAATCTACTCCGAGGACCTGTACAATCCTCGCTGTCTGCTGCTGAACATTGGCTGCCTGCTGGAGCTGAACAAGGAGGTCGCCCTGCAGGAGCTCTCCCACAAGCTGGTGGAGGTGTACCCGGAGAATCCGGTAAGTAGAGCTTGAGCTTCTTTTCCGGAACGTTTTGAACTAACTCTCATTATTTTTCTCTTATCCCATCTTTCCTCGATCAGATCTCCTGGTACTCGGTCGGCTGCTACTACTACAAGTCAGGGGCGGCGGACACCGCCCGGAAGTACTTCTCCAAGTCGACGGCCATGGACGCCACCTTCCAGCCGGCGATGCTCATGTACGGGCACTGCTTTGAGCTGGAGTCGCTGCACGACCAGGCGATGGCCGTCTACCTCGACCTCTCCAAGGCGATGGCCGGCTCCTTTCTGCCGCTGCTGTACGTCGGCGTGGAGTACTCCCACCAGAACAACATGATCATGGCGGAGCGGTACATGACGCAGGCGCTGGCCCTCTCGCAGAACAGCGACAACCTGCTGGTGCTGCACGAGCTGGCCATTGTCTGCTACCAGAAGAAGGAGTAAGTGGGCAGGGGAGGGGAGGGAAAAGTTCTACAACTTATGAAAAGGACTTTATGGCCTAATTTTTATTTTTTAACTTGCCAGGTACGAGTCGGCGATGAGGCACTTTGCCTCGGTGCACCAGCTCCTCTCGCGGAAGCACCTGATGGCGCAGTTTCCCGACAAGTGGGAGCCGCTGCTGAACAACATGGGCCACGTCTGTCGGAAGTTGGGGCGGTACGAGCAGGCCATCGCCTACCACTCGCAGGCGCTGCGCATGTGCCCCAGCAGCGCCTCCTCCTACGACGCCATCGGCCTGGTGTACAGCCTGAAGGGCGAGCTGCAGACGGCCTGTGACTTCTTTCAGAAGGTAAGAAGGAGACGAAGTTTTAGAAGGAGAATGAGAAAGAGGTTAACTGGTTTTCCCCTCCTTCTAGGCACTGAGCCTGAAACGAGACGACGCCTTCGCCATGACCATGTACAACATCGTCTACCAGGAGATTATCGACCGGGAGATGAGCCAGCCGCTGGACGCCATTCTCAATGCGTAGTGCTTGCTGCAGTATTATTTATTTGTTCTGTACAAAGTTGCTGTTGATTGCTTTGCTTGTTTTTATTGCTTTTTTTACTAAAAGAAGGTATCTCTTTTTCCTTTTCTCCTTCTTCAAAGAGTCCATTTCCACTTCCTTCAAGAGGGGTAAACAAAATTTTTGGTGGTAAGCAAACAATGCTTTCTTCAGTGTGGTGGTGGTGGTGGTCCTCACCTCAAGTTACCTCAAA
Organism: Rhagoletis zephyria; assembly: GCF_001687245.7. Taxonomy (NCBI): domain Eukaryota; kingdom Metazoa; phylum Arthropoda; class Insecta; order Diptera; family Tephritidae; genus Rhagoletis; species Rhagoletis zephyria. The sequence continues at coordinate 1,458 of NW_016192025.1, read as the reverse complement.
GGGCGCCAAGCTTTCATCGAGTTCCCTTTCATTCTCTTCAGTGTCCGTCATTTGCACTTTTGCACAACTCTCAGGTACATTACTACTACTGCCCTTGTTTGAAAGAGTGCTCTAAGAGCCCCCTCCNTACTAAAAGAAGGTATCTCTTTTTCCTTTTCTCCTTCTTCAAAGAGTCCATTTCCACTTCCTTCAAGAGGGGTAAACAAAATTTTTGGTGGTAAGCAAACAATGCTTTCTTCAGTGTGGTGGTGGTGGTGGTCCTCACCTCAAGTTACCTCAAAGGGCGCCAAGCTTTCATCGAGTTCCCTTTCATTCTCTTCAGTGTCCGTCATTTGCACTTTTGCACAACTCTCAGGTACATTACTACTACTGCCCTTGTTTGAAAGAGTGCTCTAAGAGCCCCCTCTCTACTCATCAACCCGATTGTGATGATGATGTTGATGATGATGTACAGTAGATTGAATACTCTCTTTTGCCATCTCATGAACTGATCACCAAGTGCACTCAATGGCGCACTAGACTAGCACTTGTTTATTATTGCTCCTCTTGTCTGTGTCTGTTGTCTGTTGCCTTTGACGATGGTGCCACTTTTGGCAGTGGTGATGAGGATGGCGATGGTTATGGTTATGATGATGATCACTACTCAAATATTGAGTTTCACTCTCTTTCACGCAGACAGTAAAGTGAACCCTTGAGACACCGAAGCGTAGGCAGAGGCGGCGGCGGNTGGCGATGGTTATGGTTATGATGATGATCACTACTCAAATATTGAGTTTCACTCTCTTTCACGCAGACAGTAAAGTGAACCCTTGAGACACCGAAGCGTAGGCAGAGGCGGCGGCGGCATTCAAAAAGCAACAAAAAGTCACATTTGCCTCTTTCTCTCTGTGTTTTCAATGCAGGACTGCTTCGACGTCCGGAATTTGAGGGAAACCAAACTCTGAAATATCAGAGTTTGTAATTTGATTGCAGATTCTTTCCACTTTTTTTGAAGGCAGTCGCCTTTAATTACCTTTGCCCCTTCTCTTTTGAACTTTTTTTCTGGTGATGCGACTACCCCGGAAACCATCTTTCACAACTAGCGTTGACCCTCACATTCATTTGATTATTTTTTCTTTCATTCCCCACAATATACCGTCCAGCAACAGAGAAACCAAATTTTGTTTCTATTCTTGGTCCACCACCATCACCACGTGACAATGGAATGAACCCAAGTAAAAGGCTAAAGAGAATTGGTTGCGAGGCTAGAAGGAAGGAATCGAAAGCTGCCTGATTGTCCCCTGGAATGTGCGTGGGCACTACTCGCCAAATTCCAATGTACTTTTTCTTTTCCCTGCCGAGCGCTCACTGCTCTGGATCGCTGAACTGCTGCCACTTTTTCCATTTTTCTCCACCAAAATGTTGCCATTTTGGAGAAGTGCTATTCGACGCTGCTGCTCGGCGTGTGAAAAAGTGCAC
>NW_016192024.1:3203-3492 GCF_001687245.7 Rhagoletis zephyria | reverse complement strand
GAAAAGAAAGAGAAAGAGAAGAAATAAACTAATCAAAGTTTGATGTTTGAATGGTAAAATACAAGAAAAATAAAAACGTTAAACCTTTTAAACAATAAAGCCGTATACAGTAATTTTACATAAACTTAAATTGCAAAAGTAAAAAATAAAGTTATAAATTTGCAACCTTTTTACTGTCATACCAGCAAGACACATTGATAATTTTTAGCAATTATACTAACATCAGCTCAAACACAAAAACGACATGCAAGAGAAAAATGCCTGCTTCTAGTCAGAGTTCTTGGCCTTT
>NW_016192024.1:1906-3038 GCF_001687245.7 Rhagoletis zephyria | reverse complement strand
ATGTGACCACCTTCAGTCGATGCTACTCCGGCCAGTGCATCTGCTCCCTGGGCTATCAAGTAGTCGGGGGGAGGTCGTGCATCAAAGTGGGCTGCATCTTCAACTCCGACTGCCGCCAGCTGTTCCCCAGCTCTGCCTGCGACCCGGGCAGTGGCCGCTGCGTCTGCGACTACTTCCACTCGCTGCACGCCCCCAGTCAGACGTGCTCCGAGGTGAACGCCCTCGACTGGGCCATCTTCCTCGTCTTTGCCGCCTTTCTCTTCGGCAGTGTCGCCTTCATCGTGGGCGTCTTCTTCAAGGTCACCCTCGTTGATGGCTTGCTAGGGCTGGTCAGTCTGAGGAAACGAAGTGGTTACAGTGGTATTAATTAATTAATTAAGCAGTGATCAAATGATGATTTTAAATGTGATGATCTAGTGATGGTAAAGTTGTAAATAAATGTATTTTTTTTGTAAATTAAAATGTTTGTAAATATTTAAAGTTAAAGTTTAAAGTAATAAAAACCTTTTGTTTGAGGTCTGGATTGCGTTCGAAATCTCGCAACCAAAATCTCGCGAGCCAAAATCTTGAAAACACCTTTTCAAATATAACTAAAGTAAAGAAAAAATTAATAAATGCAAGATTTAGTCCGTCGCCCTGAGGTCGCAAGTGAAGAAATTTGTTCAAAAATGCTCAAACTTGCAAACTAAACTATTTAACAAGTTTAACTAAGATATAGTAAATTTAAAACAAAATTGTAATTTAGTAAAATTAATAAGGAAAATTAACCTTTTTTTCTAGCTGCAACCATAGTAGAATTTGAAAATAAAATCAAACTCTTCAAAAAAAGTTAAGCACTAAAATAACCTTTTACTAACCTTTCTCTCTGACCTTTGCCTTATTCTAGCTGATAACACACACACACACACCATTTCTACAACATTCAACTGCTGACGTCCTACATCAAGAAGGCAGAACAGGCAAACACAGGCAAATCAAGCGCACTACAAGTTCAAGGGAACGACAAGTTCAACCAAAGAAACACTGCCTCAAAATATATCCATTTTCAGCAGAAACAGCAGCAGCAGCAGCAGTCATTTTTAGTACAGCACACAGAGAGAGAGAGAGAGAGAGAGAGAGAGAGAGAGAGAGA
>NW_016192024.1:0-1816 GCF_001687245.7 Rhagoletis zephyria | reverse complement strand
TCTACTGCTGCCATTGCAATAGTAATTAATTCAAATGCGGAACCAAATAAGAAAAAGAAAGAGGAAAAAAATTGACTACGGAAGGAAAAAGAAGAGATGTTGACAGAAAGAGGAGGAGGAGGTGGAGGGTATTGAAAAAGCATCAAGTTAATTGATATGTCGTCAATGGACGAGGAAAAGGAGAAAGAAGAGAAAAGAGGGAATGAAGGGATAATTTGGGGACAGCAGTGCAAACGATCACCACCACCGCCACATCAGTGATCATCATCAGCAGCAGCAGTGGGTAAACATCAGCGGAAACAGATGTAAACATATTAAGTAGTGATGGTGATGTCAAACACGTCCAATGTACACACCAAAAAAGTCTGAAATGAATGTAATGAATGTAGGCAAGGAAAGGCATCCTCGTCCTCTCTCTCTCTCTCTCTCTCTTTCTCTAATTGACGCACCAGAAAAAAGAGGGATGCAACGTGATCCTTCTTTTGCTGCTGCTGATTCTGTTGCATTTACAAGTCAATGGAAGAACAAAATTGTGTCTTTTTGATGTGGAAAAGTAGATTCATTGAATTGATGAGTGAGTGAGTGAGTGAGTGTGTGTGTGACTGGGTGAAACCAATAAAGTCGGGCAGTCAATCGATTGACAATTGCCAATGAAAGAGAGATCAAGTAAAATGGTAGGAATAAGAATTAGTCCAAAAAGAGGAAAAAGAAGGGCAGAGAAAAATGCACCAAGGCAAAAATAGAATTGTTGTGGTAGTTAGTGCTGCTGCTTTCTTGCTCATTGTCAAAGTTGCTTTTAGATTGGNAAAATGGTAGGAATAAGAATTAGTCCAAAAAGAGGAAAAAGAAGGGCAGAGAAAAATGCACCAAGGCAAAAATAGAATTGTTGTGGTAGTTAGTGCTGCTGCTTTCTTGCTCATTGTCAAAGTTGCTTTTAGATTGGTAATTAGTTTTGTGTGTGTGTTGGGATTAATAAAAGTTACCGGTTATATACATTTTAGCGTAAAACTAAGCACAATTTTATTTTTTACAAAAATAAATTTTTTAATCAGTTAATGCAAAACACACAATGCACACTTCATTTGTTGCTGCCATTCTTGTTGTTGTTGTTGTAAAATTAAATCAAGTTAAAAAATGAAGTTAAAAGATGAATGGAAATTGAACAACTGCTGTTTTTGTTGTTGCTGCTGCTGCTTATTGAATTATTTAGTGCTCAAAAGTTGTTTTGAAACTCAACAAAAAGAAGAAAAAGAAAAGAAAAGAGACTGCAAAGTGGACAAAGGAAGCAGCAGCAATGATTTTAAAATCATGTGTACACAAAATGAAAGAAAAAGAAAATAAAAAGTTATAAACAGTGAAAGCATGAAAGTGTCAACATTGACTGTCATTAGACAGAGACTGAAAATGATGAAAAATAGCAGACGCTTTTTCTCAATGTTTAAACCAATTTTTGCTTAAAATGAAAATTTATCAAATGGCTACACTTGAAGCCTGCACTGCAACGCTTTTTCAGTTTATTCTCAACATGTGGTCCAGTTTAAAATTTAAAAAATATAAAAAAATGTTTTGAACTTTAAATATTATTTCTGAGACCTTTTTTGAAGAAACATAACTCATGAAATCAGTGAAAACAATTAACATTTTATAAAAATTCAACCAAACAAACCGCCACACACTATCACTCAATTGTTGCTAAATAATTTCTTCCCTCTAACAACAAACCTCAATCAGGTACCAAAAAAAACAGCAAAAAGCACAAGAAATCAAGATCATTTAGGTAAAATGACATCGGAAAACTACCAGAAAGCAATCACTG
>NW_016192023.1:957-3492 GCF_001687245.7 Rhagoletis zephyria | reverse complement strand
AGATAGATAGATAGATAGATAGATAGATAGATAGATAGATAGATAGATTAACGTTCCGTTTATTACGGGGAGTTGACTCGGTATATTACACTTAGAATAAGTTTACACGGAAAAATCAGCCACCCAGGAAACCAAGTTCCCTGAGGGCGCTGCTTGGAGGCATCCCTCCCGAGATCATTCTTGCGTTCCCACGCTGAACCTCAATTGCGATCCGTTGCCTGATGAACGCCGCTGCCCTTGGGTCTCCTCCTCTAGCGGTGATCCGTTTTCCAAGTTCCTTGACCAGTTTCTGGGCCTCCTCGCCCCAGACGCCCGATGTATCGATGACAAAGGGGACGAGACAATACTCACCAAGCAGTGTTCCGTACTTGGTTTTCTTGTCAAGCTCACCCTTTGCTGCAACTGCTCTGGCATTGCGCGAGATTCTCCGGTGGCACGGCGCATATGCATCTCGGATCGAGACATCCCAAATTAACTGTTGGCCGCGCGACCAAGGCTCATGGGTCAAGCCGTCGGGACGCAGCTGATCGTTGGGCGACAGGTTTCGGGGCTCCTTCGAGTTCGCGACACCGGCTTGTCGGAACGCTCGTGAAACCAGGTCGTTTATCGCACCGTGACGGGCCAACCTGCCAGAAGCCAATGCATTGCAGCTGAGGCGGTGGAGGCCACGGCGGTCAAGCGTCGCACCACACGGGCACTGCCCTTCGTCGATGAGTGGGAGCCCAAGCCTAAGGCCCGCAGCCAGGATGTAGTCCCTATCAGAGAGCCACGTTCCGATGTTCTTGGATGGCAACGCCTGCAGCCACCAGCCCGACTCGGGGAGCGACGCATGAGAGAGCCGTATTGCATCGACCTCCGACCGCGAGAGTCGCGAGCAGAGGGCACTCAGAGCAGACTCGCTGGCAATCTTTGTCCACTTTGATTGCTGATGGCGATCATCCTCGGCGGGTGCGCCACCGTACCGGGCGCAGAATTCCTCTACTGCAACGTCCTTAAGATGAACGTTCTTCGATCGGACCTTTAAGATGTCACGGACGTCATCCTCAGCAGCGTGGCACGATGCAGTGAAAGCGGCCAGTGCGATTGTCGAAGGCATCGGGATGCCCATCCCACCAGAAGATGTTGGGAGACTCAGCTGGATGAGAGCATCCCCTGACAAGGAAATTTTCAGGATGCTCTCAAACGCCTTCGCGAACTGCTCGTCAATGCGCGCAAGATCCTCCTTGGCCGCGAAAACCGGGCTCGCACGCAGTAAGTAGGTGAGCCTGGGAACACCCGCTGACCGCTGCAAGATGTACGCTGCTACATGAGTGCCAACATATGAGATCCTTCGGAAGAGTAGCTCGTAAGCTACGGACTTGTCCCTAAGCGCTCGAGGAACTCCTGACTCGAAGATGGGGGCACCCAAAAGCTCAACGTCACTGTCAGCAGCTGTCAGACGACAACCGGGTAGAGTCTCCGATATGAGGTCGTGTATGCCACTGACCTCGTTCGGTGAAAAGCCCTGGACAAAGAGCTCGCACTTCGCAGGTTGAATCTCGAGCCCGTGGAGAGGGAAATTCTCCCGGATGCGTTGGACGTCGTCGATGATGCTTTGCGGATCTTTGCTGATCAGAACAAAGTCATCCAGGTAACCCAAGGTTACCTCACTCTGAAGGGACTCCAATGTGCCGTGAACAACCAGGCAAAAAAGCAACGGAGAGAAGACGTCTCCTTGCTGACACCCGGTCCGCGATTGGATAATCGCATCGCCCAACGAAATTGGAGTCGGTTGCTGATAGGCTTGAGACACCATCGGGTAGATCTCTGGGAACCGCTCATGCACCTGCCTCAGCATGGTGTCCCGCCGGTGGCTGTTGAATGCGTTCTTGAAGTCGACCTTGAGCATCACAGCGGTACTGTTTTCCGCTAGGAACGTGCGCGTCGAGTGGATGGCTATTTCAGCCCCACCTCTCGTTGCGAATCCTAATTGCCGAGGGCAAAGGTGAGCGGTAGCCCCTCCGCGAATTCGTGACAGGAGAATTTTTGCGGTAAGCCGTCGAAGGGTACTGCCAACGGCGATGGGTCGCAGACCACCGGAGGGCTTTGACGCAGCTACCAACCATGAACCAAACATCATGTTCCGGACAGAGTCGGGAACTTGTCCGCGAGCGACTATGTCACAGACTCTCGTTAGGTTTTCAACTAGGAGGCGGCGGACCTCACCACCGACAGACAGAAGATCGAGAAGGTGCTGGGCAGTCAAACCATCGAGTCCTCCGGAGCTACCCGGAGGGAAGCTCTTGATTGCCTCAATGACCTCGTCCGGAGAGCAGTGTCTGGGAGGTCTGACGCCTGGCAGCGAGGGAGGGAGATCGTCAGCGTGTGGAGCGGGATGCTTGAGGACCATCTCTTGCAAGACGTCGTCATCATGCGGAGAAACGAGATTCTCGGACGAAGCTAGGAGTCTGATTGCCCCTCTCAGATCGCCCCTTGAAGCCAAACGGAACTCCGCCGCTCGGCCTCGGTGTGCGTCAGAAAGATCAAGGCGCGGCC
>NW_016192023.1:669-901 GCF_001687245.7 Rhagoletis zephyria | reverse complement strand
GATCACAAGTGGCCTATCGTAGGCAGAGATGTTGTCTTTGACGCATGTAGTCAGAGGCTTGACGCCGACGGCAGTGGGAACATGCAGAGCACGATAAGGGAACTCCAGTAGGTTGAGCCACGATGGGCCATCGTTGCTGGATGCGACTTCTCCGAGCAGACGTGTGAATTTCCGTGCAGCTGGGACGCGAGCGGCCTGTGGAATCCTTGGGAGAACTCTTAGGTGTTGCTTT
>NW_016192023.1:0-533 GCF_001687245.7 Rhagoletis zephyria | reverse complement strand
CTGATAGTTACAAGTCGGACAGGCTAGTTTTGAAGGACTCGCTCGAGGCTGAGATGCAGCCTTGGAGGACAAAGGCGATGCTGAGGAGCCACTGACGTCTTTGTGCATCATCGAGATGTGAATTTTGAGACCTCGGGCAGTGTTACCTATAAACGGGCACCAGAGACACCTTGTTTCAGGTGGGTTGCTGGGGCCCGGGCTGGGATCATTATTGGGTGTGTTTTGGGACGAACTCATCGGTTGGCTGTGTCAGATGACGCCGACGGGTCGATGAAGAACTTCGAAGTGNTTTGGAGTGTCGGACCGGGCTGAATTGGCAGAACGCTGGGCGCAATGGTGGCACCAGGGTTCCGAATCAGCGCAGCAACAGCTTGCGCAATCAGCGGGATGGACTCAGCGATGACATTCTTGACGATGTTGGCGATGATGGCGTGCAGTTGAGAAGAAACATCTGCGATAACTTTCGCAGTGATTGAGGCGACCAGAGCTTCGGAATCAAGTCCGACCTTAGGTTCACTTGACGTCTTTGCCTG
>NW_016192022.1:0-3492 GCF_001687245.7 Rhagoletis zephyria | reverse complement strand
GTGGTTATTGTCCGATTTTTTAAATTTTCGGCCAGTTAGTATGCTGTATTAAGGCCAACAATTGTACCAAGTTTGGAAGAAATTGGTGCAGCGATTACCAAGATATACACATGTAACCATAAGTGGGCGTGGCTACGCCCATTTTCCAAAAATTTATAATATTCTTATTTTTCGTTTAAAAATTTTTGTAAATATCATTTTTGAGTGAATTATCTTCAGTAGTTACTAAAATACTTCTTTTGGGCGTGGGACGGATGGTATTAAAATGGGCGAAATCGGATAATAACCACGCCTACCTCCCATATAACGGTAATTTTAAGAAATACGAAAACTGCGATATTTTAGTAACTACTGAAGATAATTCACTCTAAATTGGTACTTACAATGAGTTTNATGTAGTTACTAAAATATCGCAGTTATCGTATTTTTGGCAATTACCGTTACATGGGAAGTGGGCGTGGTTACAGTCCGATTTCGCCCATTTTCAATACCAACCTACCTTGGATTAAGGGAAACCTACATACCAGATTTCGTTGAGATATCTCAATTTTTGCTCGAGTTTGCGTGTACACGGACGGACGGACAGACGGACAGACGGACGGACAGACAGACATGGCTTAATCGATTTCTCTATTCATTCTGAGAGCATTTATGTATACATTTGTCTATATCTATCTCGATTAGCCCTCAATATGTGGCGGGTTAACCTCACAGCTGACCCTGCCATACCCAATATGTGAAATTTCGACTTGTGTAGGAACCTCGCATAACACTAAGCATCTCTTTAACTGCCCGCCCTAAAACCACACCTTCTCCCTATAATCGGTACAACCTCATTGAAACAGCATTCTGCCTGGCATGCCATCAGTTCAGCATGATGGCAAACAATGCCACAAAGCTGCTACAACAACAACAACAAAAATTTATGATGTTTAGCCTATTTTCAGCGTCGCGGTTTATATTAAAAAGAAAAAAGGGTTTTCTTATTGCTGGGCGAAGATTGAAAAAATTTTGAAAATTTTAACAAAATATTCACAATACGGAAAAAAATTTAAAAAAAGCTTTAGTCAGTGTTGGCACTAATCGATTGATTTTCTAATCAATTAGTTAATTTGATTCAATTCAATCGAATTACAGGTAATCATGATTTAATTTAATCCGATTAAACAGTTAATCGTAACCGTGATTATAAAAATTAATTTTTAATAATTAACCCTTAATTTGATTAAGTAGCTTTGGTGATTAATCAATTTATGCTGCATTTTTTTTGCACACAAGGTCAGTTAATCAGGTATGGCTAAGTCGGTTTCTCTCATCAATCTAAGCAATTTGGTGAGCATTTTGATTGTGATCTATTACCAACAGACGTTTTGCAAACTAGGTTGTAATATCTCTCTCCACATGAGCGATGGGTTGTAAAACTTCCCAGTTTATGTTTTGTTTATTCATCTTATGCTTCATATTCATAGTATAGCTAGTATATGTTATACAAATTATAATTATCATTTGTTTATATAAGTATTATGTGTTTTTTATAATCGTATATATATAACACAAGCGAATATATTATAACACAAACGAATAACCGTAAATGGTATTTGATTCAAAATGCGGACAAACTAGACCACTTAAGCAGATCTTTTTAATCGGTTTAATGATTGATGATTAAAATTAATTAATCTTAATCACAACCGACGATTAACGATTAAAAAAATTTTATCATTAATCATACAGATGATAACGATTAACTAATTTGAATTGTTAATCGCGATTAGCATTTTAATCGTTAATCAGATTAACACTTTGCCAACACTGGCTTTAGACAACGACTTTTGCATTTTTCTATTTTAAATGTTCGCTTTACTTGTAAATTTATATGAGTAGAAAAATATATTGCCACTAATTAAAACGAGATTTCTCGCCCAATTAAATGCGAGTTCATCATGCATTCAACTAAAAATTTGCGGTCAATATTTAAAAAGTTATGAACCAAATATTTGTATTTTCTGCAATATTTTCATTTTGCTTTTTGTTGAACTTGCAATATACTCGATTCATTCGCAATCGTCATTTACTATCACTACCATTTATAACACAAATTTATATACTTACATATTCGTATTCCATACATTTTTTTGTGCTCTACTTTCGAATATCAACCACAAATTTTTACTTTGCATATTGAAATGTCCCAAATTGATTATGTGTAATATTTTTGTGTAAGCCTAGCAGCACTTTAATTAAATTGCTGAGGTAAACACAACAAAAAAAAAAATAAACTGCCTATTTGCATTGAAATGCTACAAATATGTATGTATGCAGTTGGTTGCCAAATGCAGCATCTACACGTACATATGTAAGTACATATATGTATGTATGTATACATATGTAGTAAGTACTTATACAAAAAAAAGTGCACAACCGCTTTGAAAGCAATAAGTAATTTTTCCTACATTTTAAATTTTTTTCTTTCCCTTGTTATCATTTATTTATTTTAATTTTCCATTACTGAAATACTTCAGCAGGGGCATGTGACAGACAGCTGGCCAAAGGGAATTCGTAAAAGCAGTCAAACGAGTGAATGAGATTTTTGTATGTATCTAGGCTGTAGACTGAAAAGAGGAGGAAGCAATGATGTATGAAAAGCAATGACCAGAAATGAGAGTGAAACCCTAAACTAAATAGAAATTTGCATATACTACATACAAAAATATACATCAGTAGATAGGAACTTAAATGAAGCTGGAAGATGGAAAAGTCTACAATGAAATTGTTTTATATAAAAAAAATTCCATTTCACTGACAATGCAAATAATTCGATATGTCATGAAAAATGTAGTTATTAAGGGCATTGCTCTTCGATTTACTTCTGCTGCAAATACTTATTCAATTTCTAAAATTTCGGCGTTCGAGATGCCCATGGGTCAATCATTTTCTATTTTCTGATAGAGTCTAGGCACTTTTCTATTACGGTACTTGTTTAGGGGGTTTCCCCTCGAATTCCATCGGTCATTTTTTGACCGTTGCACAATGGGGCCAAGCGTGCACAAAATTCAATTTTTAAAAAATCGTTTTTTTTCTAATAAATACGCAGGTTTATTCCCCATTAAATTCTACATTTGGTGGTTAGTTTTCAGCTTTTTATCGTTTTTCAGCTGGGAGATATGCGTGTCCAAACTGAACAAGTTTGAACAATATTTTTTTTTTCAAAACTGAGAAATTCAAATGTGCAATTCAAATTGTTACTGTAAGAATGCGGTATTATATTTCATTATTTTGTTTTTTCCACTACTTAAAATGAAGTTTGTTTATTTTTTTTGTGTATTTTTTGGATTAATGTATTTAAAAAAAAAATATGTTAAAAAAGAAACTAAACTAAACTTTTTTGCAAGTTTAATTTTCCAAATCATTTCTTTTTTTTTTAAATGCGCAAAACGCTTTTAAATTTGACAGTACTGCAATAAAGTATGTTCCTTCCTTATTTAGAATCCG
>NW_016192021.1:0-3492 GCF_001687245.7 Rhagoletis zephyria | reverse complement strand
ATTGAGCCTTGTGATGACAATCTACGATCCGCTTGGACTCATCGGATTTTACGTGATATTTGCGAANCCTAAATTTCGAAAGTGAACTACTAACCGGGTAAGTATTAGGTATGTGGTGGATTGCATTTACAGACCATTTTGCCTTTAGAGTATCAGCCAAGTACAAGGAATCAAAATTATTAGTTTATCAACGTCGGCCAACTAAACGTGAAGTATTGAGCCTTGTGATGACAATCTACGATCCGCTTGGACTCATCGGATTTTACGTGATATTTGCGAAAATAATCTTACAGGAGATATGGAGATCAGGTTGCGGCTGGGATGATCGCGTTCCTGACGAGCAGTTTACAAAGTGGCTTCGATGGATTCGCCTTATTCCAAAAATTTAAAACATGCGTATTTCACGCAACTACACACGCACCGAGTTTGACAGCCCACCTCAAATAGAACTGCATACCTTTGTCGATGCTAGCGAGTCAAGCTATGCAGCTGCGTGCTACATGCGTTACTCAGGGAGCTCGTCTCTCTAAACACGTCATAGAATCACACTCCATTTAAATTGCCACTTGCAAATATTAGTCCGACTCACACACCGTCTTGGTCGGGCTAGGAGCTGATCATCGCCGATACAAACAGTTCGTGGCCTCTCGAGTCAGCGAAATTTTGGAGTTGACCAACGTGGACCAGTGGCGTTGGGTGGCAATAATCGACAATGTTGCCGATGAAGCAACAAAATGGCATAGAGATTCCGATTTTTGTAATGAAAGCCGTTGGCTAAAGGGACCCGCATTTTTAAAGTTGAAACCGGGTGAGTGGCCTGTCAGCAGATGAATGTGAAGAGTGCGCTTTCTGAAAAACTTCCCCCGCAGTATGTGGGCCTCCACCGCGAATCAGCACAATCAAATCTCATCACTGCCAATCCTGAGAGATTTTCTTCGTGGAATCGTCTTCTCCGTGCCACTGCAAAAAATTTAAGTTGTGCTCGAAGCTGACTTAGTGTGCTGCGAGGCGGCGATGTTTTGCAAAACGAACTCGACTCTGAGGATCTTTGTAAAGCGAGAAAAGCATATCTGGAAAAAAGCGCAGCTCGACGCTTTCTCTGATTCAATAGCTTCGTTATCTAGCGATATCTATAAATTATCACCTTACCTCGACGACGATAACATATTGCGAATAAACGGGCGAGTAAAACTGAATGAGAGAAAAGATCCTCTATTGCTGCCGCGCAATCATTACATTACACGCTTGATTGCTAACGAATTTCACCTAAAATACCATCATGGCTGCTTGGAGACTGTCATCAATGAAATCCGTTAACTTTATTGGATTCCAAAACTTCGAGTTTTGGCAAACCAAATCCGCGCCATTGTCAGCTTTGCAGGAACTGTAGGTCTCAGCCGAAAATTCCAAGAATCACTGCCGTCCGTTTTCCTTCACAGGAGTGGATTATTACGGCCCACTTCTAGTAACTGTGAAGGGAAGCAGTGAGAAAACGTACGGGGTCCTATTCACATGTCTAGCTACGAGAGCCGTGCATATCGAAATTTCCTAACCGCTATCTACAGACTCCTGCATTCTTGGCACACGCAACTTTGTGGCACGGAGAGTTAGTCCGTTAGAAGTCTGGAGCGATAATGGCACAAATCTTAAGGGCACGGAAAGAGAACTAAAAAACACATTCGCGCAACTCGACCGTGATCAACTGACCAAGACCTTTACGACCCCAGCAACTAAATGGCACTTTATACCGCCTGCGTCTCCCCACATGGGTGAAGTCTGGGAGAGGCTAGGCCGTTCTATAAATAACGTACTCTATCGCAATATGCACCACACTCAAACGAACGACGAAGTTCTTCGAGCAGCCTTAATGGAAGAAGAAATGATAGTCCACTCGCGCCCACTGACTTACATCCCATTGGATCATGAAAACGATGAAGCGCTAACACCCAACCACTTCTTCTTGGGTAGCTCGAGTGGCGTTAAACCAATTGTTGAACCAGAAACTGAAGGTGTTTTATTGCTACGTAATTGGCGATCTTCTCAGCAACTTGCCGACGCCTCCTGGCGGCGTTGGGTCGCGGAGTACTGTTCTCGATTTAATTGCGGTACACTCTGANGGGGGGGGGGGGGGGGAGTGTTACAAACAGTCTGTGAGCATCACCACCGAGAGTTTTGCCTCGCGACAAATAAAGCTCAGCGTGAGTCGTTTGCTGATTGGCCATCGATATGATAAACGACAAAGGGGAGAAACTGAACGGATGAGTTCTTTCGCTAAGAGGCTAGATACACAGGAACGGGAGCGTAACGACATTCGGAAAATCATGCGAAAGGGTCAGCAGCAAAACTAAGAATTTTTTAACCTGCGGCGAAGCTTGGTGAATATTAATTAAATAAAAGATTTGAAATCGACTTTTTAGTTGTAGTACTCAAGCCGGGTTCAAAAAATTTAGTTTATTGCCTACATGGGCCATTCGATATTTTCGATAGTTTTGGGCCTCAACATTCGCCATTCGATAGTATCGATACTAGCGGTAAGAGATGCGTAAGAGCAAAANGCTTGGTGAATATTAATTAAATAAAAGATTTGAAATCGACTTTTTAGTTGTAGTACTCAAGCCGGGTTCAAAAAATTTAGTTTATTGCCTACATGGGCCATTCGATATTTTCGATAGTTTTGGGCCTCAACATTCGCCATTCGATAGTATCGATACTATCGGTAAGAGATGCGTAAGAGCAAATATATGAGATCCTTACTACGGCACTAATTATATGGAGCATGGTAATATTAGTAGTAAAAATTGGAGGCTAGCTTTAAACGACATTTTAGTGTGATTTATTAAACATAACAAAACTAGTTATTTTGAACAACTAAAACAATGCATTTCAATTCATTTCATTTTATTAGAAAATCAGTTGTATGAGATCAAGGTCTTCGATTTTGTCAGTAAAAATTCTAAAAAGTATAAATGCATCGGCAAAAACATAAATAGGTTCGGGATATTTTAACAAGTTTTAGCTAATTTTGTTTTGTTTATTTAATGTGTATTATTTTTTCATTAAAGTATAGTTCGTTATCTAACAAAAACCATGTAAGTCCAAATTTCAAACGTTTTAAAAAAAATTGGAAAATTGGAACAAGTTGCATCAAAATGTAGAGTTTTTAACTATATTTATTAGAAAAAATTTGAGTATGCGCTTTTGTAGTCCATCAAATTTTAGTATAAAGTGGAACTTTGAAATACCCAGGGCTTACCGTTAATTTTTGCAAATTTTTTTTATTGAAGGTGTTGCTTATTTGCTACATATAAAAAAATTGTGTAACATAGTTTATATATACAGTGAANTGAATTGTAAAGTCGTGCAGGAGTCATGCAGACGCAATCGGGAGTTGGTTTTCTTTACAAGTTTCTATTAAATATCCTCATACAAAAATTACTTTCATTAGGCCGATAGCCCCTGCTGCTAGTTGCCTTAATTATGTAATATAATCAT
>NW_016192020.1:0-3492 GCF_001687245.7 Rhagoletis zephyria | reverse complement strand
ATATATTTATTCTTTCTTCTTACAAAATCAACATATAAGTACATTAGTAACTTAAAATACTTAGTATCGCTAAACTAATGTAAGAAAAAGTAAGGCATTCCTTAAAAACATTAAGTTTTTGTATTGGATGCCATCTCAAAAGATAAAAATTATGGAAATGAAGAGAGTGTGTATGGGGTGAAGATATATAACCAACAGTGATAACGTTAAGATAATTTTATAGAAAAAATAATATTAATAATATTTAACAACAATTGCATATATTTAAATTTTAAAGTTTTTAAGTCGCAGAACTCAGGAAACTTTTGATATCGTCGTGTGAAAGCTCTAAAAGAAACAATTTTACTTTTGATAAAAATTTAGGCAAATTTCTAATAGCACGAATATACGCAGGTAACGCATTGAAAGCTTTACAAGAAACAATAGTGTAGAAGCTTTTGAAGTGTGTAGTATATTATTATTATTATTATAAGTAGCGAACAAATGTGGCACGTTCCAGAAACAGCTAAATGGGATTTGCCTATTTTGACAATTCGCAAGAAAAAGTAAACAACGCCTCAGAAACTTTAGATGCACTTAAATTTGCTAATACTTTAACCAAGATCGACATTTTTTTACATTTTCGCTATTAATTCTTTTTATAAGTCATATATTTTGCAATTTAACACAATAAAACCACGTTTTCTGTCGAAAAATTTATTGCTGAGAAAATTTACTATTTTACAGTTTATTTTATCCTCCCATTCGGCTTTGTTTACTTTTACTTGAGAAATTTCATCGTCGCCGGGAATGCGGAATCTTGTATTATATCATTCTTGATACCATATAGGGTTTAGTGTTGGACAATTTTATGCAAGGTTTAACTTAAATTGCAAACATTTTAATTAGAATCCAAAAGAAAAATTTAATTTTAGTATCATAATGTGCAAGATGGAAGATGCCGAAAATTGCGTTGAGTTTTTGCATTTTTTTCCTTGACAGTTCCTTCCATATCAAAATATTTTTCGAACATATTTTGAGAGACTTTTGCAACCTTGCGGAGCGCTGCCAGCTTTACTTTTTATCACATCACAATTTAGCGAACAAATGTGGTACATTACAGAAACCGCTACTTGGGATTTTACGATTTTGAAATTTCTCAAGTAAAAGCAGCGTTGCCAGGTTGACGTTTTTAACGTCATTTGGGCGTTTTTCGTATCCTGTTGACGTTTGGACGTTTTTTGTTTAAAAAATGACGTTTTTCAAATTCCCAGTAATTTTTCTCTATGCACAATATATTCAATGTATAGTGTACTACATATTTGCTTGTAGAGTAAGGCACTCCGCACATTAAGCGCCTAATTATAGCAGTGTAACCGTTTCAGCATACTAAAGTATGAAGCCTTNAATTTTTCTCTATGCACAATATATTCAATGTATAGTGTACTACATATTTGCTTGTAGAGTAAGGCACTCCGCACATTAAGCGCCTAATTATAGCAGTGTAATCGTTTCAGCATACTAAAGTATGAAGCCTTTATGCCTAGGGCTGCCAGACATGTCCCGGTTTTAGACTATTTGTCCCCGTGTCCCGTTCCAACTTTAAAATGTCCCGGTTTTCGATTTGATTGCACAAATTTGAATAAAAGTTCAAAAATTACTACACTAAGAGAAAAAACGCGTATTCAGAAAAATTTTATGAATTCACTGAGGGAAATTACGCATAGTAAACATGAATGAATATCTTTTATTTGATTATCGTTTTAAAATGTTCGTATTTGAAAATAATACTTTCATAACACGCACGCGTGGTGTTGATTCAAAGTCAACATTTGAATGCACATTTATATGTCTGGCTGTAGCTGAGTGCGCGAAGATGCTTGCCACAATTTGCTAATATCCAAAGGGTCAGGGTTCAAATCCCATTACTGGCAGCACACGGTGGGCAGGAAGCAAAGATAGGTTGCATAAAAATGTCGACAAAAACTGAAAGCAGGGTTGTATTTGTTGATATTTTTAGGTTAAGAATCCCTTTGAATTGAAATCCTAGCTGCTCCTGTTTTAAAGATATCCACATTTTACATAGTTATGATAGGACCGACTTTGCGAAAGAGAAAAACATCCTTGTGCATTAAATATTCAACGATGTATGTGTGAGTAAATGTGTGTATATATATTATGTGAAAATATAAGTTTATGTAAGTTTTTAGCCGGTTTCAATCGTTTCCAAGGCGCACCACGTAGAGGCAACTTACTTTGCACCTCTTTGTTCTTTTCTTGGTTTTATTTTTTTATATTTTTTTCTTGCTTTATTTTTTTATATTTGTTTTTTGTTTCCATATAATATAGTCACACATTTTAGTATTTAAATATTTTATTATTTAGTTAAGTTTTTATATATGCTGGAATGAAAATGTCATTACAGTTTTCTTCAGGCGACTCACAAAAGTTGGTTTATCAATCATATTTATTTTGAATCTATCCCAGAATTTAATGAATTCCCTATGAACTGACTTCCCGGCCTGCTCGGACAATAATCCTAAACCATCGTTATTCAAGAATGAAATAGATTGCTTTAAATGTTTAAGGATAAAATGGATTTTGACAGTTTGAGAAATTCCAGTACTTTTCAAAGCTGTGCGGAGTTCGTTAAGATTTTTATCAAAATTACTAAGATCCGCTTGTTATGCGGAAAACCATGTATTCACGATTTTGCTCATGGCTTTGAACGAGGCAATATATTTGGTATTGTTTTTACTGAGAGTTTCTTCGATACAAACTATGTTCGACATTTTTTTGTATGTGGAAGACACTGTCAGCAAAAAATAAATAATTGCAAAAAACAACGAAATTTTCTGGTAACTTCAGACTTGCACTTTACTAATTGGCTCAAAAGCTACATTTTAAACATTTTTTTATAAGATCTGATTAGAAATTGTGATCAGATGAAAGTGTCTCCGAGCCAATAATTTTGTACGGCACGGTACTTATAAGTAATCTAGGTTTCACGAAAAAAAAATAAATAAATACAAGGTAACATTAAAATATCAGTCATTTGTTTCGTTGCTGTGAGCTTGTTTCAAAACTTCTGGCTTTTGCTATAATTGTAAAACTCTGTGCATGTCATTTTAACGTATTTAGGTACATACTTATATTAATCATCAACTATTGCTTATGCAAAACGTGCTACATTTAAAAAAAAAATCGCATATGAAAGAGCACCAACCCAACTCGTAATAATTTAAGTATACAAATTTTAGTATTTAGTATAGAAATATGCAATTGAAATACGCCAATATTAAAATGAAGCGCTTTGCACTTAACGGATGCTTTTTCATAATAAAGTTAAAAAAAAAATTTATTTAAATTCCATGCTGTCTGTAATGGGATTTGAACCCTGACGCTCTGGAAATTAGCAAATTGTGGCAAGCATCTTTGTGCACTCAGCTACAGCCAGACATGTAAATGTGCATTCAAATGTTCAGTTTGATTCAACACCACGTGTGCGTGGTA
>NW_016192019.1:0-3492 GCF_001687245.7 Rhagoletis zephyria | reverse complement strand
CAAAGTTGGTAACCTACGTTCTCTGCGTTCGAAATAAATAGGAAGAATCTTTCGTCGTCAGTTCTGATCGGCATGGCATTATGTGTTCCGAGGGACCTTTGTGTCAAAGTAAATACAAAAATTTAACAAAATTTAGTTTAATCAAAAGACGTATTTAAACTAAAGCTTTATTTTTAAACAAATAGAGTTGCCACCTAACAACATTTATAAAACATTATTTAAATCTACAGATAAGATCAAGTATTATTGACATTGGAATAAACGAGCTGAAGAATTTGTAAAACAGATATATGTACATATAGGGTTGCCACATTTTGGAAATGAAATAACATAGACAATGAAACAACTCAATTGAAAAGGCTTGCCCATGGCCACTTTTACACATGCTTACTACCTAATAAAAATAAAAATATATTGCACCAACAATCCACCAGGGCAATTCCGGCAACCGTGTTTCAACTCACCACAGGGCCATTCCAATATGAGTGGCGGGACATTTTACTCCATAATGTTTTCAATTGTGAATTATAACTATGTCGTTGGTTCTTATACAACAGCGAAAGATATTTTTTTGACATAGAACGATAACTACTAAAAAAAAATATCAAATGATTTCTCAGTTTTATGTAACGATCATTTGAATGAATGTGACTGGTGGAACACTGTGCAGCCAACACTTAATTTTCGCGAAATTGGTGTAAAGTAATTCGATTTATTTATTTACTTTCATTAATTTGTACAGGTAAGACATATAGCCCATTTCTATATCGGCGACACACATTTTTTTACTGACAAATTTATACGTTTTCATATATTTTTTTCGTAAAAAAAATGTGACAAGAATTTGTCACTGATACAGAATAGGGCCTTTTAGGTAAGATGAATCGAGGCATTGTGGCAACATGTAACTATGTCATTGACAAATAGTTTAAACAATATTGGACCTAAGATAGATCCTTGAGGAACACCAGCTATTATTGATTTTAAATTTGAGGCTCTATTATCACACTGAACTTGGTGGAATTGCGCAGATAGGTAGCTTAATATTAACTTTATAGAATGAGAGCTCAAACCATAGCTAGCTGCAAGCTTTTTAAGTGGAATTTTGAAGTCAACCATATCAAAGGCCCTTCAAAAAATCCAAGGTTACAAGAACTGTTAGTTCATTATTGTCATAAGCAGGACGTATATCTTCAAGTATTTTTAACATGGATGTCGCACAACTATGCACACATTTTGTTCTCTAAGTCACGACCTGAGTCACGTACTTAGAGGCCTGATATTGGCCCCATTCAATCCTATAATCGATGGACGATTCGACGTCAATCACTATCTTTTTCAAAACATATTTGTTGACGTTATCTCTACTCCTATTCTGAACATGCCCTCAAGCATTTTCTATACAGCGTCCTTTTCTAAATCCGTACTCCTGCTCTTTTCGGGAGACTGGCACCAAATATTGAAAAGAAAAAAAGGCACCGAAGCAAAGTTTTACGACAGTAATACATTTGAGCCAAGGTGCTTAGAGCCAGCAGTCAAACCACTTTCGAACCTAGACATATGTATCTATAGGGATACCAAGAACGAATGAAAATTTCTATTGAAACACCCACTATTAAAAGCTGCTAAAACAGTACAGTCATCAGCTTCGCACAGAACTGTTCTCAGTGCCTTAAGACTTGCTTAATTAGCTTTGAAGTCAGCTTCGTCCAATCACACAATTCACTTTAAAAGAATTGTGGAATGCCTAAATAAGTAATAGTGTCACGTACAACAACAATGCATGATTGTTATGCAGATTTAAAAAATAAGAAAAAAAGAAAGAAAGTATTTCAGAGTACTTTGCCTACCCAGAGTCGTCGTCATAGCTCATTGCCAAAATGTACGTGCCTTATTTGTTATTGAATTGTACCATTTTGAGTGAAATTTTTTTTTTTTAATTTTTGGTTTCCTTTTCCATTTGTTTTCCTTTAGTTAAATGTTGCGCGTGTTGGCCGTTCAATTTTCTTTCGCAATTGTTTATCTGTTAAGCTGTTTGTGTGCTCCAACTTTCAATCAAAGTCTTAATTTTACGTTTTTTTTCTCACTGTTTTACACTTGTTTACTGCTTTTATTGTATTTAAATTGTTTTTTTTTTCTTCCCATGTATATTTTACCAACTCATGTCTCTTGCTTGTAAGTTATTTTTTAATTTAACGCCAAATGAAGTGCGAAATTACAAAAACATGATATTTTTCTTTCGCTTTGCCTTTGTCATAATTCGATTGCCTCAATTTGTTTTTGCCCTAACTTTCCTCTTATTTCACAGGTTCTTATTTTTTTATTATTGTTTTTTTTTTAAATCTATTTTGTCCAACAGTCGAAATGATAGCGTCACTTTTGTCGGTTCATCACTGTTTCTGTCGTCGTTCGTCTGACTTAACTTTGCCTGTTTGCTTACAAATCGCCTGTAATTGTCGGCTGTTCCGGCTGAATAATTCTTTGGGGTATAGTTTCTTTGGTGTTCCGGTTATTTGTTGGCATAAACTGTTTTCACGCACAGCGGGTGTACTAGAAAACTTCTTAATTGAACTGTTTCTGTAATGTGATGCTGCTTTGTTCCGAGGTTTTTGCCCTTCTCTTTGGTCGCAATTCAGTTCAAGAATGCATTCGTGTGTGTGTGTGTATGTGTGTGTGTGTGTGTGGTCTCATGTGGAATAAAGCTTTTCATTGTTAAATGTTCTTGTTGTGTTTTTTAATTTTATATATTTTTTTTTACGTCTATTTCAATAGATAGAATCGGTTGAGTTTAGTAAATGATTATATGTGTTTGGGAAATATTTAAGTTTCACGTAGGAAGCGTTTGAAGCTTGTTGTAAATATAATGTTAGCGCCTAGACGCTTATGTTCTGACTGTTTGTGTGATGTGTACCTCCTGTACTTAGTTGTATCCTCGTTCACCACAAGACCCATTCGCTTTGCTTATCTTACTAGTACCGAGAAGGCAGAAAAGACGTAGTCCCTGTTTCTTACCGTGTCGTGCTTTTTCGGTTCAGTTCTATAGCTTATAATACCTTCTCGAACATCGGATTCAAGAAATCACACGAAAGCGAGTCATCTTGTCTGAAACCTCGTTTGATTGCAAACGGCTCGGAGAGGTCTTTCTCAATTCTGATGCAGCTGGTGGTATTCCTCAACGTAATTTTACTCAGATTTAGCGTATTGTGAATACCTAGTCTGAGGTAGTTTTTCCAAGTCTAAAGTAACACTAATAAGGCACAATCAGTTCGTTGACGGTGGGCTTTACTCTTTCACACAATATACGTTTGGCGGAGTCACTTGCCCTTTGGGTTGGGCAGAGAACACTTAAATTGCAGTCATCGGGCATGTGGTAACCTGACCACAGTTGATGCATGCACCTTATCAGCTGCTGGCCGCCATACTTGAAAAAATCAGCTGGAAGGCTATCAGCTACAGCAGCTTTGTTGTTTTTCAGCCGCGTAATTGCTATTT
>NW_016192018.1:0-3493 GCF_001687245.7 Rhagoletis zephyria | reverse complement strand
TACTATTAATTTGCATATGACAAATGTTGCACGCCATGTCTGCTGCTGCCAACTGCTGTTGAGCAGAGTCGAATTGCAGTTAACAAAAAATATGGAAATTATATTTGTACGAAATGCAAATAAATGCAGGCGGATTGTGTTCAAGAACTCTGCGTTGGAGTTGTTAGCATTAAAAAAAAAAAAAAATAGCCAAGGATTCAGCTTTAGCGTAATATTATACAAAATTATTCAATTGGATCAGATTTGGATGAGTAGTGGTTTTGTTCTCTACGACAAAATATTAGACAAAAAAAGAAAGCTCACTTTATTGTTTCGCATGTTTGTCGCCATAGCCTTGACATCTTCATCAAAATTCACAAAGCAGTCGATAACTTCGAAATGAACTTGCGTACAACTGTATAGCGACTATGATTATTTCAACGAATTATTGAAACATATTTTGCAGAATATTAAGTGACCAAAATGGCCTCTCGTATTTGATTACACAGACCGGCGAACTGTAAATTTTTCCAGTTTTTTAAATATCTCCATAGGTATGTTAAATTAAATTTTTGGTTGATTTTTAGCACGGCCAAAATTAATTAATCTAGAATTTTTATTAATTAAAAATACCCATAAAGAGACTAGTAATGTACATCCGAAAAACTTATGTAGTTTTGAAGTTAACGCTGGTAATACATGGCACTAATAAGAAAAATGATAGAAGTAATTTTCTCGAAAAATTTACGCGATGGAATTTTCGTATTTTAAAACCTACCCAAATTGCTAATTGTTTTTTTTTTTTAAGGGGGAAACCATTGAAGGTATCTGTTATTGATTGGACCGAATTCGCTCCACTAGTATTTCATAGCTCAATATTCTTTTCCATTTTATTTTAACCGTCATCCACTTTCTTGGTGGAGGCATATACATACATATACAAGGTTGTTAGATTGCTCAGCGATTGATAAGTACCTAAAACAGAAAAAAGTGAGTGAAAAAAATCACACTTAATGGGGTTTCCTTTGTCGGGAACAACTCGAGCATGTAGAACCGATTATCTTGAGAGAAGGCGAACCCGACCTTCTATAGAAATATACATAGTCCATTATAAACAGGCCATACAACGAGAATCAGTCAACACCTTCGGCAATTCTAACCACTTGAATTCCTTCATCGGAGACCAACGGTAATTATCACAGACGAAGAGCCCGAAGAGTTGATTCGTAAACCAGATGCTCCGACGACACTAATCACCTTTTGCTATGCCCTCTCACATCAGCTCATCTAACATCCCTCTCCCTACAAACTAAACACTGCGTATCTGGGCCCTTTCCTGAGCCTGCCGGTAGCTGACAATGAAAGCAACATGTAGTAGGTTTTAGCAAACTGTTACAAGAAGAAAGAAATAATGAACGATTTTCGTTCGGGTTTCTCTTTATTTTTCTTTAAAGAAATTTTTTAGCGAAAAATTTTGCAGTATTCCTTATTCAGTAAAATTAATATTTAGAATGGTTTGTTTGTGGTATATAAATAAACTAGGTGATACGCCGGTTTATTCCATTGGAAAAATCCGTTTTATTCCTGTCTACTCAGTCCAAAGTAGCATTTGTTCGCAAGCGTGATTCTCTGTTGGATTTCGAGGCTCATATTAGGCACGTTTAGAAATATTAGAAGTAATATTTTTCTCATCATTTCAGACAATATGTGTGTATGAAACCGTTAAAAAGGAGCATAGTTTCGCTCACCAAGCATTGATATTTAACCGACTTCAAAAAAAGGAGGAGGTTATCAATTCGTCGGAATACATATATATTTTTTTTGTGTATGTTACCGCATAACTTTGGACCATATCAACCGATTTCGAAAATTGAGAGGTGTTCCCATACTAATCTGGAATGGATCCGGTCATTGGCTCATGAAAAAATTAAATTTTTATATGAGATTTGAAGTCGGTTTTGTTTTTTGCTTAAAAATTACTGGTTTTAACCACGGTTGCGTTCATCTTCTGTGTCTTTTGAATGTACCCATTACTAGTCATCGATGATGACGAAAGCGATGCCCCACCGCCTATCTACGACTAGGTATGAAGGGCTGATAAACAACAAAGTTTTTGGACCTGACGGTTTATGAAGAATATGGCCAGTGCAACATATGCCCGATGGCTGGAATTTAAGTTAGCTCTACCCTATCCACAAGAAAGGCGACCCTGCCATTCGCGCAAACTACCAGCGGGATCAGCCTTCTAGGCATTGGTTACAGGGTCTTATGGGGGGTCAACGAGGTCAGGTATTCAACATACGCCCAATATTGAAAAAGACTCGTGAGATTGGGATAAACACACACCATAAAAGTACTTGTCGATTACAAAGTCGCTATGGACTGCACAAAAAGAGGTTGCCACATTATCCGAATTTAGTATACCCGAAATACTAATACAGCTGTGTTAAATGACTTTGAGAAATAACACCAACTCCGACAGAATTGGGAAACTATTTAATTTAATGATGGAAAAGATTACAAGTGCCGCGGAGCTCAATCGTTCAGGTACAATTTTTGCTATACTTCGGACAGAGAAGGCATTTTCGTGACAAATAAAAACCACACCCTCATCACGTCCATTCCGGTGTATGGCGCTGAATCCTTAGCAATGAAAACATCCGAGAGGTCTCTCGCTCCCTTCCCTTTCGTTTCGACAAAAATTACGTATGAAAGGATGTAGTAAAATTTTATTTTGACAAACAAAAACAAAAACATAAAAAGATGCGATCATGAGATCATTACAACATACACTAGCAAAACAAAACAATTTATCACAACTAAAGCACAGAGAATTTTTCACAATGCGTGTACCTTTTTTGCTCCTTATAAAAATACAGTTTATACTAAATACATCAGAAAACATAAAAATAAAATTTCTAAACTTTGTGCAAAACTCGGGAAAATCCAATAAATTTGCATACAAATTCGCAACTTTCTATTCAGACTTTTTTTTATAAAAATATTGAAAATGAAGTTTTACACCCCATAAAAATTTAGTTGATTTTTGGTATTGTTTTTACTGAGAGTTTCTTCCATACAAACTATGTTCGACATTTTTTTGTATGTGGAAGACACTGTCAGCAAAAAATAAATAATTGCAAAAAATCAAGGAAATTTTCTGGCAACTTCAGACTTGCACTTTACTAATTGGCTCAAAAGCTACATTTTCAAAATTTTTCTAAAAGATCTGATTAGAAATTGTGATCAGATGAAAGAGTCTCAGAGCCAATAATTTTGTACGACACGGTACTTATAAGTAATCTAGGTTTCACGAAAGAAAAAAAATTAAATACAAGGTATCATTAAAATATCAGTCATTTGTTTCGTTGCTGTGAACTTGTTTCATAACTTCTGGCTTTTGTTTAATATAATTGTAAAACTCTGAGCATGTCATTTTGACGTATTTAGGTACATACTTATCTAAATCATCAACTATTGCTTGTGCCAAACGTGCTAAATTAAAAAAAAAAAA
>NW_016192017.1:0-3493 GCF_001687245.7 Rhagoletis zephyria | reverse complement strand
TATTCGAAAGTTTGCAATATCTATGCATTTATTTTTTCTTTTAATTAATTAATAAAAATTTAACGCTAATTATTGGCAAATCTAAGGCTGCTAAATAAAAATGTGTTATATATTAAAGTGTACTTAAAAGTTCTTTATTGCATATTCATGAATTCATTTTATTTTTTAATCCCAAAGTAGTGGTTTTGGTCCATAATTAGACTAGTATTTTTCTGTCTATTTTGAACTAGTATGATACTGGTATATTTCTGACCGAAATCTGACAATTGCCATATCGTAGGACATCCCCATGTTAAAAATACCAGTTGATTGCATGGAAAAAAGATAGTTGGCTGACCAGTTGGGCATGCGGTTCATACTAGTTGTAAGGTAGTTTACAACTAGTTCATTTGACTACAGGGTTATTACTAGAATATTCCTGCAATTTGCGTATAATTAATTAATCCTTACTTGCCTTACCTACCTCAAAATAGAACTTACGTTTTACTGTCACGAAAAAAAATATCGCGAAATAACAAATGTCACGAAAATAATAGAATTCAGCTATGAAGACTCGTGACATACATACATATGTACATTGTTAATAGTTTTGCAAATACCTTGCAATAAATACTTTGGACAATTTCTTAAAAGTACTAGTTTTGGGTTTGGTCTTAAAACTGGCCCAAATAGGAGTATTTTAACTTTCTAACTTTACGAAAGATCGAACCGATTTCTGATTGCTTTGCTCTATTTTTTTTTTGTCGCCTCCATGTTTTGTAGGCGGTAAACTAATCTTGTGTGCCAATAGAGATTTCAACAATCAGTAGTGGTATATTTACCGTTAATTGTCATTTCAACGTCACGGACAACCCAAAGGCGACCAGTTTTTGTGGCTTTCTTCCGCGCGCCAGGTTGCATATGTTGACATACATATGTACATATGTATGTACATACTTACTTACATACATGATTTTTTGACAAAAGTAGGCTAACAGACAGTGCTATAAATAGCTGTAAGCAAAAAACAGGGTGATAAAAATTTTTATCACCGATACAAATAAGATTTTGACAATATTTTTTTATTTATTTAATTAAAATGGTTTATTAATTTACATACGAAGCTTACGATCATTGGACCATGTAGAGATTAACGGTAATCTTAAATTTTTGTATTAGAATTGAAGTCGGTTTTGTTTTTTTTTTTTTTGCTTAAAAATTACTTGATATTTTATATTTTGGTTTTGTTTTTATTTAATTTAATTTTTTTATTTTACTTTTTATTTTAATTTTAATTTAATTTGTTTTTTTTTTTTGCGTTTTCCCTTCATTCAAAGGTCAGGAGTAAGGCAAGCATTTTTCCCCAAGAAGTTTTCCGCTTATTAAGAAATTTGGTGGACAACTTATTTTTTTCTAATTTGCTTAATTGTTACTTAGATTTTTTTAGTATAAGATTTAAAAAATAGGCCTTAATAAATTTGCCAACAAATAGAAAAAAAATATATAAAATATATATATAAAAATAAAACATCTGGAAAGGTATAATTTGTAGAAAAAAGGTATTTACAGAAAGAAAGCTATTGAAGGAAGGTAATTAAAATAAATTCAAAAAAAAATTTGTTTTAAAAAAATATGGTTTTAGAATTAAAAAATATTTCTTAGTAGCAATATTTTCAACAAAAGAAGAATAGAACTACATACATACTTATATACTGAACACAAGAATAAAAGCTTTATGGAGAACAAATTTTAGAGGAAAAAAATTTTAGACAATTGAATTTAAAAAAACTGTTGTTTGTTTATAATTGATTAGGAATACTATAATTTTTTTATCGGCTTCAAAAAACGAGGTTGCTCGCAAATCGTCTTGTAAATTTTTTTTATAGGCTTACAGTCCAGAAAGGGTTAATTCAATTTCAAAAACCTTTTTTTATTTATTTATTTAAGTTTGTTTTGTTCTATTTTATTTTATGTAATTTAATATTTTTTTATTGTTCTTTATTTTATTATATTTTATTTTATCGTTAAATTTTGTTGAATTTTTATTATTACATTTTTTTTTTTTTTTTTTTTTTAACCNGACATTTTACTCCATCATGTGATCAATTATGAATTAGAACCATGTCGTCGGAACTCATACAATAGCAAAAGATAGTTTTTACGATAACTAATGTATGCAATGCATTAAAAAAAATACCAAACGATTTCTTAATTATGTATAAGTAAGTTAAAAGTGATCTTAATGTTTTTAATTTTGTATGGAAATTGACAGAAAATAAAAAATCACTTTCCATTTAAATGCTGGTGAAACCAGTGGTTAATTTGTAAAATGTGTATGATCTATACACTTTCGTTTTCAAGAAAAATTAGGTTGATATAATCTTAATAGAAGAAATACTAAAAAACATTAAAAGTTGTGACTGGTATAAAGTAATTATGTATGAAGTAAAAATTTCCAAAGACAAAACTGACCGATACTTTTTATTTTTTAATATTTTTCAACAGATTAATGAAATGTAGTAAATTTAAGAATTTTTATTTCTTTTTATTTGACTTAATTTTTTTAATTTTATGTTATTTTATTTGCATTTTTTGCATCATAATTTTTTATGGTCCCTGTTTGTGGATTACGTTTAAAGTATTTTTTTTTTGCAAAAAAATAGACAATTTATGTATATTTGTACATAGCAACGAATTTGCTTAACAACGCGCAGTTTTATTAGCATTACTATGTATAAAACACAAACACCTACACACATACATATGTAAATACATATCCATCGTTTTTGCGCATCAAAACAGAGTTTAATGACATCCTTTTTCCCACACATAACCTAACTCCGGTTGTACATAGACCCACTGCAGGAAGTGAAAAAATTCAGTGCGAATTTAAACGTCCGTACGATAACGGCGCCGCCACACGGGAGCGATAATACATCCGCAGCATTATTGTTGTGATATCAAAGATACGAGAGTTGAGGCAATTAATTGATTAGACATTACACTAATTTACTTACAATTGATTGGACATCTGTTTTATTTTTTTGCAACTCCACGTGTATATATTCATAAAAGTGTAAGCGTGTGCAGACTTTTGGCAAAAATACAAAAATAAAATTTTAAAAAAAAAAAAATAAAGAAATAAGGAAAAAATTGTGATAGTGCAGATTGGCGTGAAATTAGTTGCAAGTAAGTTGTACACATCCTTTTTTATTTGAAAAATCTTTTCGCAAGCTTGTATGCTACATACCACCTTAAGCTTCAATCTGCTTTGACGTGCATGTGCTAGCACACTTGCACTAGTCCTTGCGCCCTTCGCCCCTCCAGGTCTGTGGCTACACACACGTGCACGCCGCGCTGACTTTACCTTCAACTGTCTGTTAGCCTTTTGTTCTGTTCAACAGTTTTTTAATTCCTGTTTGGGGTGTAATGATGCTGTCAAGGGGGTGTGACGACACCCTTCCGCATTTGATCATTGTTGCAATTTTCGGCAGTGCACGCGGGCGGGTGTAGC
>NW_016192016.1:1571-3494 GCF_001687245.7 Rhagoletis zephyria | reverse complement strand
ACAAAAAGCAAAGAAATAAAAAGAGGAAAACGGGAGGCAGCCGTCAGCTGACAGGCAAATTGGAGTAGTGCTGGCTGGCTGGCTGGAAGGTAAACTACTAAATTGGGTGAAAAGGGCTGCAAACATTTCAGCGTACAAACATTGCGGCACACACACACACTAAAGGGCAGGTAAGGTGCTGATAAGCATCAGAAAGCCTTTTTCATCTCCTTCTTCCTATTTTACTGAATTGTTAATTATCAGAAAAAAGAGGAAAAAAGTTTGTCAAAGGGAAACAATTTGCCAATTTCGCCAAGGATTGATGGGGAAAATAGTTCTGGCAACAAACCAACAGCTTAAAGTCACCCCCCATTTTTGAGCACCTAAAATGAGCAAACCAAAATTTTTTCTGGTGCTGGTAAGAAGTAGCAGTCGAAAAAATCCTAGTCCATTATCGCCCACCAGGCAGAACAGACAGAATGACAGACAGACTGTTTTAAAGTATTCCAAACTCAAGCTCAGCAAATCAGCGGACCACGAATGGAATGGAATTCCCCCTCTTCAGTTCTGTTTATCGGTGTCAATTGGAAGTGAATGTGCGCGTTTTAAAAAAATATAAAAAGCGGGGGATAACGAGCTGGCGCCCTCCTCCTCCTCCTCCTCCTCTCCAATTGGGCCATTTATTATTGATTGAGAATAAATCAAACTGCGCGTCAGGGTCTCCCCAACAGCAACTGCAGCAGCCAAAAAAGTAAAAAGTCTTCACTAAGTGAAAGAAAATAAACTCTCTCAAAGCTAAAAACAAGAGAAGAACTGAACAACAACAGCAATATCGTCACAGACAGAAAGAGAAAAAGAAGGGAGAGAATTTAAAAACGNCTGAACAACAACAGCAATATCGTCACAGACAGAAAGAGAAAAAGAAGGGAGAGAATTTAAAAACGTTTTTCTAAAAACTAAAATCTAAAGACCCTAAAACACACAACTGCAAATGGCAATCGAAAATGGCAAATCAAACGGGGTCCTCTCTTTCTTTCTCGGTAAACAGAGGAAAGGAAAATAAGCCTGGCACTGCCAACAACAAAAACACACACACAAACAGTAAAATAGATTTAAATCGAAAGAAGATTACGAGCACCAGCAGCAGGGCTATTCGCTAGGGACCTGGCGCTGCCCTCTCTGCCCTGTAATGGCCAAAAAAAATGAAGATGAAGAAGAAGAGGCTGAAACTGAAGAACCGAAACGAAGAATCAGCCAGAACAGTAAACAGAGAGTACTGCTGCTGCTGCTGCTGCAAACCTGTTTCAAACCATTTTGAAAAGCATTTTACAGAGTCCAAAAGTACTCCACACTCAGAAAAATAATAATTTCAGCAAGCTTTAAAATTGAACAGAGAGCAGTTTGAGCAGCGTTCAATTGCAAAATTTTCAATTAGGATTCATAATCCCCTCCAACACTCACACACCCTAACCGAAAAGTACTCACAAGCACCTAATGCACACACACACACTCACACTCATTCTCATTCGCACATACAATTTGCCAAATGATAACGCGTTGGCGAGCAGAGTAGTTCACGGGAAAATGGAAACCCGGACTTGAAACCAGCAGCAATGGAAGCAGCAAATTGAAAAGTCAAAAATCAAATGCCCCACTGAACAGTGCGCGTTTGCAGATCGACTTAGCAATCGACAAGAACATCTGCAATGGCAAAAGAGGCATTCCAATCGACAGTTCAGTCGAATCCCCCATTGTCTAATCGAGGGAGAGAGAGAACGGGCGCACATACCACGGCGGCGTAAAATTGGTCTTTCAGTGTTCAATGTGATGATGAAGTGGTAGTCCGAGTCTCTGTCCTCTCTGTCTCTTTCAGTGTTGATCGAGTGGAGCTGATCAGAGAGAGAGAGAGAGAGAGAGAGAGAGAGAGAGAGAGAGAAAGAAAAA
>NW_016192016.1:0-1442 GCF_001687245.7 Rhagoletis zephyria | reverse complement strand
AAGAAAAAGAAAGAGGAAGAAAACAAAAGCCCAAATGGAAGTACGATGTCAGGGAGAGGGGGATGGAAACGGCCGATCAAAGAGATGGCAAAGAGATGTTGCCATCCAAATTGGCCACACATCTCCTCAAAACAGCATCAACAGGACAACCACCACCACCAGCATCAACAACATCAACACGCCGACAGTCGCCGGTCAATCACAGACAAAATACTTTTCTACTTCTTAGCTCTTCTTCTTCCACTCTTCTAAGCTCTTACACAAACAATTGATTGAACTGCAAGCCGGCAGAGGAATGCAAGGGAGCAAGCACTGTGTGTCATTGCTGCTGCTGCTGCTGATACAATTAGCGGTGCCCGCATCTTCCTCTGACACCTGCATCACCACCACCTAAGGAACTACTCCGTTTGCCGAAAAGATCTTTTTGCCTGATCACCAAAGCGGANGTGTGGTGATCAAATGAAAGCTGGAGAGAGAGAGAGAGAGAGAGAGAGAGAGAGAGAGAGAGAGAGAGAGAGAGAGCTTAAAATTAATTCAATCAAGGCGAGAGAGAGAGAGAGAGAAGGCAGACAATAAAATCAGTTCTAGTCACTCTAGTTCTTTTCTCTAACTCACAGACTGGACAAAGATCTTTCGCTTCAAAAACAGTCGCTAGCAAAACAACAACGTCTTTCAATAGTAAGGTAACTAAAAGTTGAAATATGTTACACAGGGAGATTCAATTCAGCTCAACAAACACAAAATAATAATTGGTGATGCAATTCAATAGCAGCAGCAACAGCAGCAGCACCGACTGCTAAAGAATTGCTAAAGAAGCTGTGAAGCAATTTAATTAACAGCAGCAATACCTCCTCCTTCTCCTTCAGTTCACACTGCATTAGAGCGGTAATTGTGTCATAATTGGCATCTCGTGGGCTGCTGCTGCTGCTGCCTACTTTCTCTCTTTCTCCCTTCCATTCAATTCCGGCACTGAATTCAGTACATGTGTGTGTACGAGAGAGTGCACACACCGAATTTCACTTCCAGCAGCAGCAAATCAGACAGAAGAAAGAAAGAAAAGAGGAAAAACGAGACAGAAGGGCAAATTATGATGGCGTAATTCGCTCGCTCACTCGCTCTCTTTCTCACTTGCATTCGGGGAATGCTGCTGCTACCCCTGCAGATCATTCATTTTAGAGAAATGAATGCGGGGCCCAACAGTGCAACGCTTTTCGATTCTGTTTCTGCTGCACAAATGCAAGAATGCGTGCCAAGAGGCACTGATCGTTAATTAGAAAACGAACGCAGAATGCTGCTGCTGCTGCTGCTGTTGCGTAAGGTTCAAAGTTCAAAAGTGTCACACAAAGAACCTGAACCACCGTTCTCCTTCCTGGAACCTCAACGGTTCAATGAAAGAAAGAGAGCACACCGGTGTTTGAAAGAGAGCTAAGAAGGAGAAGAAG
>NW_016192015.1:0-3494 GCF_001687245.7 Rhagoletis zephyria | reverse complement strand
CATAAGCCAAATTGATCAAAATAGCCTAGTACAAACCAACAATAAAAATGATTTTTGATTAATTAACATTATGAGAAGATGAGTAATAAAATTTTTAAAGTATTCTACATATAAAGAAGTAGAAGTAACTTTTCTTTTTTCAAAAATGAAAATGAAAAATTCTTTTTTCATATACACATTGGAAAAAAGGAGTTAAGCATTTCCAAAGCAAACTCTTTTAAAGAGCGAAATTCTCCTTTTTTTTGAGTAATCATATTTATGGTAACTCGATTAATCATCGTTTTTGAGTAATCAACATCTGCTTACTATAGTAATTGATTACCCGAACAACCGATTAACGGGCTTGCTCGAATATTAGCTCTAATATTTATACTTTAGAACTTCAAAATTAAATATTTTTTTTAACAGTTTTTACAATAATTTATATACACTTAAAAGAAATATATTTGGTTAAGCACGAAGCGAAACTAGAGAGCAGTAAGATAATTTAAATCGTCACTAAACGCCAATAAAGGCGCGCCATTAGCCTGGAGATCAAGCGAAGAATAACACTTGCCAACAGGTGCTACTTTGTGCTCGGTAGGCAATTGAAAAGCAGATCCCTCTCTCGACGAACGAAAATCACGCTCTACAAATCTCTCATCATGCCCGTCCTTTTATATGGCGCAGAAACTTGGACGATGTCGAACAACTATTCGAGAAAACTATTCTACGCAAGATCTACAGCCCTGTTTTCGTGGACGACGCATTGACGAAAAAAGACGCGTAAAAAAATTTCAGCGAAAAAGGACATGTAAACCTAGTTGACGGCGAAGAAAGACGTTTAAAATAGATTTATACCCAGCCAAGAACTGTCACTGCAGCATTATTCCCCAAAAACTCTTTGGGGAGTGTACATTAGGGTGGTTCAAAAATGTACATGGGGAAAAAGTATAGTCGCAATTTTTATGCTCTCACCCCCTAGGCTTGTTCTATACCAATTAAAAATCGTTATTATTAAAAAATGGTTAATCAAAGTATTAGGTAATATTATTTAACGCCTGCTGAAGAGAACCAGAGTTTTCCGATCGAAAAATATTGATTTTCAATAATTCTATACCATTTCTACGAAAAATGTTATTTTTCCCATATAAAAATATATGGAAAACTTTGAGCGCTTTGAGTGACCTCTAAAAATTTTTTTGATTTCAAAATAAAAAAATAGGGGTATACTTTTTTCGATATAGAACAATTCTAGGGGGTGAGAGCAATACAATTCCGACTTTACTGTTTTTGGACCACCCCAATGACCGCGAAAATAATTTACGCGCCTTTCTTCGCTGATGTTTTTTATTCGTCTTTTTTCGCGGTCAACTTTTGAACTCGCGCCTTTATTCGTGTCTAGGGGCGAAATGCATTCGTTTCGGGTTTTTATTGGTCGTTTAGCAAACTTATGAGAAAATCAACCATGCTGAGGACAAATTTTTTTTTATTATTTCACGCAAAAGTATAGTTTTTCAAAATTTGTAGCTACAATACTTGTTATAATATGTTATCAAGAGGAAGATGGTGCGATTTGCAGCTGCATTCAGGTGCAAGTAAGAAACCATTTAAGTGTCAAGGGTACTAATAGACATAAACCATTTTGCATTATCTCCGATGATATATGCTTTCGACAGCTTTCGTCGCTTTATGACACGATTTCTGAATTTGACATATCCGTGGAACTAATACGTCAGTGTAAAATGACGTTGGGCAATACAAGTAGCTCTTTCAGGATTGCGTAGGACCTCTCCGAACCGTTTGATACCAAACGAGGTTTCAGACAAAGTGACTGCCTTTCGTGTGATTTCTTTTATCTGATTTTGGGGAAGATAAAAAGAGCCGCAGAACTCAACCGGTCAGCGTACAATTGCTGGCATATGCCGACTAAATATATCGATATTATTGGTCTGTTCTACCTTCTCGGGATAAGATAGAGAAGCAAAGCGAATGGGTCTGGTGGTAAACGAGGACAAAACGAAGTATCTCCTGTCACCACACAAACAGTAAGAGCATAAGCGTCTTAGCATCCACGGTTCAAATCGCAGCTCAGATAGTCCGGGTATTTATATCCACGTATCCTCTGGCCAGAGCTGAGCGATAAGGATTACGATTACTAAACGATTAGGATTGCAGTAATCCCAACAAGCTAAATACAACAAGATTACGATTACAGTAATCCCTCATCGAAAGAACTTAAAGCGTAAACAGACGGCAGCGTTGATCCGGATCAACTCGGGAATTAACTGCAGTTGATCCGAATTAAGTCCGAGTTAATCCGGATCAACGCTGCCGTCTGTTTAAGCTTTTAGATGACGATTACAGTGATCGTAATTTTGGCTTTTTTTTAATACGAACTTAGATTTCGTAATTTTAAAAAAAAAAGTTAAAATTACAATTACTGTAATCGTAATTCAAGTTCGTTCGATGAACGATTACTTTAATTGTAATCCTCTATTGTTTTATTTGCCGGTTATACAAAGTTTATTTTACCCAACCCTTATTATTTTTATTTTAATAATAGTTTCTTTTCTTTGTCTTTGTTTTTAGATAAATACATATTCTCATATTATCGTTAAGCGCGCATTTATATTTCGCAAATTTATAGAATAGCTTCGTTTAAGATTATCTACTCAAAAGATTTTAATTAGAAAAATTATAAATTTAAAATTATTGTAATCATTCATCGAATGAACTTAGATTACAATTACAGTAATAGTAATTTAAAAAAGTTGAAATTACGATTACGAGGGGGGGAGGGGGACGGGGGGCAAGTAAATGAAATAAAATTTTGTACTAATGACTTTTACTTTTCCCACTATAAGTCGAAAATATTTTCTGCGATTTATTCCACATCTCTTCTATTGGACTATAACACCGTGGGAGAGAGTAAATTTTATACACAAAAAATCAATATATTCGCGAAACTGAGGACCAAAAATAGTAAAACTAGTTTTTTTTTTGCTTTTCTCTCTGACGTTTGGATTTTTCTCAAAAGAACTTTTAAATTTTAAAGATACATATCGCTACCTAAAGATGAAAAGGTTCCAAGTCCACTTTTTTTAAATTAGCTTTTATGCAGAATGACGGAACCATTTCAAAAAAATGGACTTCTCACCTTTCCACCTTTAGAAGCTCAGTGCAATTTAGTATAAAAATATTGCCATCATATGAAAGAGAAAACTCTGTAGAATCAAAAACCATTAAACTTTTTGGCGCATCAGGGTGAAAAGGTAATGAAAAGGTCATTTTAGAATTTAATTTTTTTTTATTCTAGAGAATTTTCACTTTCATATTATGCAGTGCAAGAAGGAAAATAGTATTATGTCATTGAAAATATGATGGAATATATCCATTCTGAAAGAAGTTAAGAGCATAAAATGTTATGTGAAAAATGTATCGGTAAATTTTACTAGAGATCGCTGTCTACAAGTATTACTTTTGAGCTTCAATTAAAAGAAAACATTCTAGTT
>NW_016192014.1:0-3494 GCF_001687245.7 Rhagoletis zephyria | reverse complement strand
AAACAACTATGAGCTTATTCATAAATTATTTTTTAACAAATTGTACATACATATGTATGCCAGAAAAACGGAAATTATATACGAAACCAATGCATTTATCATAACACCCAGGTATACAACTACTAAGATTTCGGACATAAAATTTCCATTTAGAAATATGGCGTATAGACAAAAAATTGTGTTTTTTAGAAAATTTATAATCTTTTTTTGGATAAAAAACATAAAAAAATCAACATTTCACATTCATATTCCCAAATCACATCTGTCATTTTAAATGCATTTTCGAAATGTCACCTGTCCCTTCAGCGAGAGTCAGGCCAGCAATCAGATTGTCTAGTCGAGCACACAGCCCAACTCAGTCGCCGCCGCAAAGCGGTTGTAAACACAGAAATTTACTTTGGACTGACATTTATGACATTTACGACAGCTCATATTTGTTTACCTTTCTTAAGTGAAAGTGACTGGCGCAAGCGACCTTTTCAAACATACACACACACACACTCGCACGCACACTGGCACAAAGCTTTTGTTTTACTTTCGCTCAGCAGCATTGTTGTCTTTTCCTTTGCATTGGGATTGGCGCAAAAGTGTAAAGTTTATGCGAACTTCAAGGTTAACGCATTTGGGGGGCGGCAGGTTCGAACACCTTTCAAGCAGATTTGTTATGCGCCAGAGCAGGTCAGACGCTATCAGCTGCTATTGGAAATGAGCGTAATGCAAACACACACACACACCTGCTCACATAGCTGTAGACGTGTGCGCGTCGAGTGCAAACGTGTCAGTGCGGGCTTAAAAATATTTGCATAGTGAATTTCAATAAATTTTTTTTTATGGTTGGAAATTTTTGATTGTGATTTTCTCTCGGCCAGCAGTGAAGGTTGAGTAAAATTTATGATAGTCAAAATATTTGTATATTTTTCAGATATTTGGAATATTTATTACATGCATTTTCATGCATAAAATTTTTTGTTTATTTTATTTTTTCTACGTCATTCTGTAAAAACATTTCCTTTCAACTGTTCGTCCAGCTGACGCCTGATTGACTTAACAAAATGCTTTAGCTCGTCACTTTCTAGCTGCTGTTGCTGTTTCTTCCCGTTTTCTTCGACTTCCTCAGCTTCTTTCGCTGCTGTTGTAAGCATTTTCAACAAATCATCGCACAGCATGGCAAAAAACGCTCGTTTCTCGAATGAAGACATCTCAACTCTTTGCTTGCATTAGCCTGGCATTGCCTTCAATACAGCTGGCAGCTTTAGTATTTGCTTTGTTTTTGTTGAAAACCATATTGTATGTAAATTTAAATGTATGTACTTGTATTTCTTTCTTGCTCTCGAATGCTCTAATGACTGGCAGGAAATAAATCATTGCATATTTGGCAAGCGTGAATGTCAAATGTCAGTAATGAATTTGTAATTTCCTCCAAATGTCCTTGAATTTTGTTGGAGTTTTGATTTTTAAGCAGAAGTTTGCGACGGAAGCGCATCTAGACAGAACATGTATTTGTATGTATGAAAAATTGTTTTTAAAAATGAATTATCTGAGGAAGTGCAGCCTCACATATGAAGTTCATAGTATTTTCCAAAAAGTAGTTTAGTTCTTAGGTTAACCGGTGTTTCAAAGAACACATAAAAATATTCTTCGGTAGAGCTTTGAAAGCTTTTTCATTAAAAAAGATAAAAATGATTAACCATTTTATGTCCGTGAGCCAAAAACTACATATAATAAAAATTGTAAACTGTGTTTTTTTTGTATGGAAGATTTAATAAATTAAAAATTCTAATAATAAGAAAAAAATTTTGTAGCATAATATTTTAAGCAAAATTATTGTTGTTTTTCCACAACATTTTTCACTTAAAAAAACGGCCTCAAGCTCAATAAAATTGCTGAGCAAAATTTCAAACTAAACAAATTTTTCTATATTTTTATTATTTTTTTCAAAAACGTTTTTCAAATTACTTATTTTTGTTATTTTTAAAAGTTTCAAATTTGAATAATGTTTAAAAAACTTAAACTGATTACAAAAACATAT
Source organism: Rhagoletis zephyria (assembly GCF_001687245.7). NCBI lineage: Eukaryota > Metazoa > Arthropoda > Insecta > Diptera > Tephritidae > Rhagoletis > Rhagoletis zephyria. The sequence continues at coordinate 1,465 of NW_016192014.1, read as the reverse complement.
TCCATCAGCAATAAACATTAACTTTTGTGGAAAATTATTTATCTTACAAATAGAAAAATAATATAAACAACTTTTGAAGTAACATTTAAACTTAATTTGCTAAAACTAATTTTTTTGTTTTATCTTAAAATGGGTTTCTATGCAAATTATATAATTTTTTAATATTTGATATAAATTTTTTAATAAAAATAATAAAAATTATTAATTTGTTTAAGTAAAAATTGGGGTTGTACTGCATTTGATATTTAAAAAATTTTTCTAAATAAAATAACACTCAATTATAGGCACATGTTTTTTATAAAAAAATACTTTTTTAAGCATCAGCGGTTTATAATACGAATGAATTAATTTAATTAAAAGCTTTTCCTATACAAGTTTTATTGCATTTACATAAGTGTTATAATTTAATAAAAATAAAAATAAAAAAAAAATGGAAGACAAAGTCAAAATAAATTTTTAAGATTAAATATTCTGCAAAACCTTTGAATATTCAGAATGTTGAATGTGCCAATGTAAAAATTTCACTATTTTAATTTTAATTTCTTGCCTGTTTCAAGAATTAAATATTCGCCCATTGATTTAATTTCTGAGAAGATAGTAATCAAAAAATGCAAGAAATTAAAATTTTTCACTCATTTTCTTCTGATCTCACCACAAGTGACAAGCGCGCGTGTGTGTGTCTGTGTGTGTGTGTGTGAAAGCCACGACTCACGCAAAACCCCAGCGGCCGTTGATATGAAGGCAAGACAAAAAAGAAATAATGATAATTAAAAATAGTGAAATGACAAAAACACTTTGCGGCGTTAATGAGCAAAAGCTGCGCTTAACGCTGCTGCCCCAGCCGCTGATATTTAACCGCTGGAGAGTGTTAAGGCTCTGTTATGCATACTTGGCATTGCATGCACTGCTATACCATTTTTACGTAGAAATCAAAAACCAACATACTTTTACGTATGTAATGCTGTGCGTTGGGTAACCGCTTACACGCGAAGCTCATTTAACAGATTCCTTATATGACAACTCTCAAGCAATGCCAAGTATGCATAACAGAGCCTTTAGTGACAACTGACATCAAAATCCTTTTTTCGCTCGCTCGCCCATTTCATAGCTTCATAGTTTTTAATGGTAAGCTATTGTTGTTGCTGTGACATTGTTTTTGTTGCTGTTGCTGTTGCTGTTGCTGTTGCTGCATCCTTCACTATTATTGCTGTCCACGGCATATCTGTGCTCCATTTTTGTTGTTTTTGCTGCTAGTGCTTCGCACTTTTCCCGCTGCTTATTTTATACATTTTACACTCATGCATTGTTGTTGTTGTTGCTGTAGCTGACATTTCGCATTGTAGAATTGGCGCGTAGCTTAACTCCTGTTGCTGGCATTGCAGCGAATAACAATAACATGCGCGTAAGTAAGTAAAAGCCTGCAACAACAATGTAAGCGAAAAATGCTTGTACTCGTAAAAATGCG
>NW_016192013.1:0-3494 GCF_001687245.7 Rhagoletis zephyria | reverse complement strand
ATTTTTTGACACCTAAGCCCCCTTTCCGTAGACCAGGTCACATATGTAGGTCACCATGTTATGCTGTTTATCAGACCAGAGCTTACAATTGTTATGTCTCACTCTTTCAAGTGCAGGGTTTTATTCTTCTGGTTTGGCTAAGATGATGTTTCATCTATCAAAATATGCCCAAGAGGAGTCCTAACGTGCTGCACATGCGGGTATGATCAGTGTGAAAGAGCTAGTAGTTGACGGAACGCTCTGAGAACTAAAAATGTAATGCCAAAGTTAAAGAGAACCCCAAAATCCATAGGAGCGGATTTTAATTTTGCAAAACAGGTCTTTCTTACAAATGCGAGTGCTAAATAATATATAATTTAAATAATTTTTAATATGTTCAACTGATAAGTAGTTAATGGAATATTCAAGTGAGTTTTTTACTAAAGCCACTTTAAAGAAACAGGTGTAATTATTTTTCGACATATTTCATTGATAAAAAATATATTTTTATTTCAAAATAATTATATTTTAAATGTGGAACTAATTATTGAATCCAACCGTTTACGAAATTTTGTTTTTGCATCGCTTTTGTGGCCAAATGATTGTGAAAGTTTTTCTGAAGATGATTTTTTTAATTAATTTTTTTCAACCATTTCGTGAAAGATGCGTACATGTAATGATTTTAGGTGATAGTACTTTTATTTAAAAACATTAAGTACAAACTAAAAACAAACCTCACAGTACTCAATACTACATGAATTTAATAAATATTTTTCAAAATAAACTAATTTATTTTCATTTTGGGTGCGATTTTGTTTTTTTTATATTTTTTTATTTTGATGTCAGATTCAAATTTAGTTACCGCATAAATTCTTAAATACTATAATAATAAGCCATTCTTATTATTTTTACATAAAATATGGTTCTTAAGACTTTAGCCGCCATATTGGATCGGCCATTTTGTCTTTTTTTTACTTCGATTCCAGATTCAAATTCAGCGACAACAAAAACGCCTGTAAACTTGAATTCATGTGAATTTACCAATTATTTAAATTATGAGCACAAAATGGGTATAAAATTCCACTGTGGGGCGGCCGAAAACTAAGAGGTGTTGCTGCTATTTTGTTTTTGTTTTGCTTTATGAAGCAATGCTACTACTGTATATTTTCTTAATAGCCAATGGTAAAGAATTTTTGTGCATTAAATAACTACAATTAATTAAATTATTTATAAATTGAAAACTTAAACAATTTTAGTTGAATGCATCATAGAGAAACAATCACAAAGCATGTGCAATAAAATATCCTTCACCATAAAAGATAAATAGAAATAACTTAAAATTGTATTTGTTTTTATTTAAATTTTTTGCGTTTGCATTTTCGCTAAGCCAACAACTGCTGTTCCTTTTCGTTCATTAGCTTTGTCCACTAAGCTGTTGTTGTTGTTGTTGTGGTTGCTGACTTCCTCAGCTATAGCGGCTCTCAAGTTTACTTAATTCGGCGTGGATATGTTTCAGGTTTATTTTTTGGCAACGCTTTTTACTTAGCTATGTACGTGCATAGCTTCTATTTGAGCTACACTTTGCTTTGCCTTGCTTAAAGCTGTTGGCTTTAATTATTAACTATGTATTTTATGTATTTATATTTATGTATGTATATATGGGTATAGCATCCCACAACGTTGGCTTTCAATTTGCGCGGGCATTGACAGCGGCAGCCGCTGCTCATCGTGTTGCTCATTACCAGTGTACTCGCAACCAAGTAGGCAATCTTCTGGCTGCTCAGCTGTGAGCTTTGTTTAATTGTAATAATAAATAAAATTTACATAAAGCTGCCTTTTAATTGAATGAATTCATTTTGAATGCATTAATTGGGCGCCCGTTCGCATTCACATTTTGGTTATCTTTATTACTTAGTTAGTGTGTCTTGTGTTTTTGTTGGTGGGGAGTGGTAAAGTGTAGGACTGCGAAACGTGAAATCCGCTGTGAAAATATTGACGCATTTTGATATTCATAATTATATAAAATGCTCATTTTATGCCACTTTCTATGGTTATTTTTGGTAGATTTGTTGTAACTGCTTTTTAAAGGCAAATAAGATAATTATAAGGAGTAAAGTTGTCGATTAGATGCAAGAGTATGTACAAATATATATTTTTTTCTTTAATCTAAGATCGCTTGCAATACTCGAGATTCTACTATACACGCGGATTTACTCAATATATTTCGAAGACGGATCTAGTTAGTTTGATGGACGCCCACAGGCGGGTATTTTGTAAGGTCAGTCGATGAGTTCTTAAACCACTTTCCAAAACGGGTTTTTTATTTGTGGAATTTTGTGAGCCATGGTTTAAAAAAAAGTACAGGTGAAAATTCGTCTACGAAACCACAGATACAGCCACACATAAAGGGGGAAAAAGTTGCTTTTGAAAGAAAGAAAGAAAGAAAGAAAGATTTTCAAAATAATACATATATCCCACACAGCTCTCCGGAGAACGGACGCTAGTCACCTACTTTTCCGATCTTCTGACTAGTTGTCTGATGGTAGGAGATAATACTTCGTTTTTTCCTCATTCACCACCAGACCCACGCGCCTTCTCTATATAATTACGAAAAGGTAGAACATCAGTCGCAGTCATACGGCAGCAATCGTACGCTCTTGCGAAAACCATGGAGCGAAGCAAAATTATTAAAACTCTATAAAAGAGCATGGTTTAAGCCCTCTTGACCTCTACTTTTTTGTTAACAGAAAGAAAAAGTAGATTCTATGTGAGGTCTCATATAGATTTTGCCTAAGAAGGCCAATCATGCAACTTTTCCGTTAGCTCTCTAATGAGATTTTAACTGATTTTCAGACATTTTTTTACTTTTCGTGTATTAATAGGTTAAAATGCTCTAGTGAAATATTCCTTTTAAAATTTTTAGTCCTTTTACTCTCAAAATAAAAATTACACTCCAAGGCATAAAAAAAGTATAAGTAATAAAAATTTCGGTGCAAAAAATCGGATTCAAAATTTTAAAATGGTTAATTTTGACCCTAAGGACTAATGAGGGTTAAAAGGGGAACCACTTTCTAGTAGGTGGTGTCTATATGAACTGAAGTATTTAATGACATTCACAGCGAGACTGCCAATACTCTAACCAACTCTCCATGCCATCGTTGGTGTCCAATCACCACTCACGGCAGAAAAAAGAGCTCTCTCACCTTAGTTCGACCCTGTCTAAAGAGCACGTTTCCTGCGCCTAGCTTTAGTTGAGCTTGCGACAACAATTGGAAGCTAGATGCTGCAACAACAATAATAGAAATAAGTGTTTTGTATACATATATGTACATATAAATGTCGACTTTTAATAATAAATAAATAATGAGAACATTAAATTTCCCCCATAAGTATATTAAACAATATTTTCCGTAGTTAATATGGGTTATAACAGCAACAATTTTTGATTAGCGAATGTTCGTAACATGATTTTGCATACAACAGCGAACAGTCATTGTAGAAACATTGCGGAGGAC
>NW_016192012.1:0-3494 GCF_001687245.7 Rhagoletis zephyria | reverse complement strand
TACGATGGAATCGCTCCTCTCTCCATCTCTTTTGGCTTAATCTGCCGCAAGCGATGTGATGAGCGCAGCAGACAAGCGATGAAGACATTAAAAATTGTATTCTGCAAGTGCAATAAACTGCCAATTTAAAAAAGTCAGCTGCTCCCGAACAGCTCAAAGTATATGCATTTTATGCCATTTTCACGTAGATATTTGCGATGCCAATGCCATCGGTAAGAGGCCAAACGCCGGATGAGGAGATGTATGTAAATACTGCCTTGTTTTTCTTGCCGACTTCCGTCTGGCGCGTAAGCAAGATAATACGCAGTTGCTCTGCTGTTTAGCGCTCTCGCTATACTCGATTTGTAGCTCTCTGATTTGCGATAGCGCAATGCAGCTGATGGATGATGTCTTCTGCANGGCGATGTGATGAGCGCAGCAGACAAGCGATGCAGACATTAAAAATTGTATTCTGCAAGTGCAATAAACTGCCAATTTAAAAAAGTCAGCTGCTCTCGAACAGCTCAAAATATATGCATTTTATGCCATTTTCACATAGATATTTGCGATGCCAATGCCATCGGTAAGAGGCCAAACGCAGGATGAGGAGATGTATGTAAATACTGCCTTGTTTTTCTTGCCGACTTCCGTCTGGCGCGTAAGCAAGATAATACGCAGTTGCTCTGCTGTTTAGCGCTCTCGCTATACTCGATTTGTAGCTCTCTGATTTGCGATAGCGCAATGCAGCTGATGGATGATGTCTTCTGCAGAAATGCTTTATTGCATGTTTCTTTGTTTCATTATAAATGCTAGAATGATAAGCATGAAACGAGTTAATGGGAATTTTCATTGGAAATAGATTTCGAAGGCATACGAATAAAGATTACAACGAAGAATATGTTTAAAATTTTAATTTTGAAATAATTCTGTAACATACTGAAGTTCTTTTGATAAAAACAGATATTCGAATACCTGCATTAAGCAGTTTGATTTAGTCCACACTTAGTAAGAAAATCAAAATTTCCCTTAGAAAATATCTCTCGTCGATTTTACGCAATGTTTTATATATATTAGCATTAAGGGACATTTTCTATAGGTTTATTTTTATTACATAATCTTAATTTTGCAGAATAAGTTTGATGAAAAAAAATGAAAACAAAAATTTGCCTAAAATTTCCCATTTGGGAAATTTTTAAAGTGTGCTATTTTTCAACCGGCATTTTTTCAATATTTACGCTACTAAACCGGCTCATACACCACTCCAAATGATGGTATTGACTTTTTGTCTAGCAACCAGAAATGCCATTCAAATGAACATTAATTTTTCACTTTTTTATGCTACCGTTCAACATTCAACCTTTTTTTGCGTGGTGTAAAAAAATCAACACTGCTTTTAGCTTAGGTACTTATGGCTGTAAACTTATTTGACTCTTCGCCACAAATTGCGATGACCTAAATAACCTGGTGAAGTGTGTGTGTGTCTGTGCTTGTAAACTGCTTTTGAAAAGAATATTTTTCTAGAAAGACGATAAAATAGCATAGCATAAAAAAGTGCTAAGAAAGTAATGTGGCGTTCAACCAATCAGCGGCTTTTGGATATAAATACATATGTACATACATAAATTCATACATACATACAGTATTGGCCAATACAATAGCACCCCCATTTCAAAGTGATATTGTTTCCCACTCATGTTTATTTATTTATTTTTAGGAATTTTTAATTAAAATATGGTTCATTCTGTAACAAAACCTACATAAACCCAAGTTTATAACTTTGTAGAAAACTACAAAAAAATTCCACAAATATTCACTAAAATTTCAAACATTTTTCTCAGAAGTGTTAAAATTGTTTTGAGTTCACAGTTTTATAGCCTATACAAAATTACCGTTGATTTTTTAGAATTTTTTCGCCGAATGTGTTGCGGTTTTCTTCCATATAAAAATAAATTGTGTTTATTAGTTACATATATGGAAGCAAATGCGACAAAAATAACTCTAAAAATGAACCACTTGAAACTTGCACATTGTTAGACTAAAATTCAATTTGCTATAAAACTGAGTACCGAAACAAAATTTAACACTTCTGAGAAAAATGTTTGAAATTTAGGCGAAAATTTGTTGCATTTTTTTGTAGTCTTTTCCAAATTTTATAACTTGGGTTTATATGGGTTTTGTTAGAGAATGAACTGTATTTTAATCGAAAGCTCTTAAAAATTAATAATTAAACATAAGTGGCATATAATATCAGTTTGGAATGGGGGTGCTATAGATATGGCCAATACTGTATATGTATATGTATTTACATACAATTATTCATTTGAAATACTCTCGAAAAGGAACCACAAGTAGTTTCCAATTAGTGAATGAAAGTTCTTAATGACCCCGAAGAAGTCATTTTGTAAATTGAAAATTTTCTTATTGAAATATTTTCAGTCGTCCAAAGGAGATAGTAGTTAGAAAATAAAATGGCAAGTATCATTGTACATACATACATTTGTATATAGCTGAAATGCTATACTTCAATTTCAAAGAGACTCGTGTTTTATGAAATCACCCAAACATTTGCCCATCACAAATTTAACTGCCAAGAAAATCAGATCGCATTATCATATAGTGAAAAACATAGTGCATGGTAACAGCGGTAATAATGGAGCAGAAAAATGTGATTATTGTTATTGTGCAGTGGAGTAGAGCGAATAAATGTACGACTGTACAAAAGGGAAACCAATTTAGTGTAGTGAAAATATACAAATGCAATTGGAAGTACGTGTATAACCAGTAGATTTAACGGTAAACAGCGTGGAACTGCATATCTACATACATACGATTAGTAATTTAATAACGAAGCGACATTCAGTTTAGAATTTTAAGTAAGCGTTATGCATACATACTCGAATAGATACTCCCATTGAATAGTTGTTTGCTTGTTGAACGCAGTAGGTCAACTAAAAAGCATAGCACATGTATTTTTGGACCACCCTAATGTGCATACTATGGCTGCATTTCTTTATTCATTCTGAACGTTTGGAATAAACTTTTTTGTTTACTTATTCCTTAGAACGTTCCTGATTATATGTTGACGTATATTTCAAACGCATTCTGTTTATTCCGGCTGTGAAATGGGATTATCCGGAATGTATAAAGAAACGTAGCCTATATATTTATACAGCTATGTGAAAATGCCTGTATGAATCTTGTATACAAATGTAAACGCACATAATAACTGTGTTCTCATTTCTCGAGCGCACCTAATAATTTAATTATGAAACAATGAAAGAAAATGAAGAAATCCAAACCGCAATGGTCAATATTATTTATGAGCTGGCAAAGGCTATGTTTTGCTGCCGGGCAGACAGCAAAAGAGTTGAAAGGCAAGATAAGTAAAAAACAATAAAAAATTAAGAAAGATAAAACGAAAAAAAAATACTTTACTATAATCCGCCTGGAAAAAATTAAGGGTAAAAAATGGAAACAAAGTGTTAAATGACTTCAAATAAGGCAGAAGAAACAAC